>NC_050192.1:7801769-8004269 GCF_008315115.2 Sander lucioperca | reverse complement strand
GCTCTAGACAGTCCTGTACATATATATTTGCAACCATATTTGTAATTGAAACGTTTTTAAAAATCGCTAGCTTGCTATGCTAACGCTAACGCTAAAGTTAACGTTAGCTACATTGCTTATTTGCACAACAGTCCTGCATTTCTCTGCCTTGAATGGACTCCATGCATGTCTACAGTGTTAACTAAACTCCATTAGCAGTGAATTTCGTTTGATATCAGTGTAGAACACTACTTGCTTTGGAGACATCGATACGTGCTTTACATATACCGTCCTGTATCACACAGGGACGCCGGAGGAAACCCAGCAGCTGATCCACTTTCTGGGCTGAAAACGAGCAGAAATTTCTGCGTTCATGTTGTAGCCATTCATTATTGTATTGGTACTGTATTATTGTAAACATGTGTAATTCATTCCTGTTCATGCCCCTGTACATTGTTGTTGGTTATGATACAGGACACTAATGAAAGAAATGGGGTATGAGGGAAAGGTTACTGGCCAACAGGCATCAGACTGGGGTCTGGAATTTCAGAATAGCTGTAGTTTGTTTGTGGTCTTGTGTGACTTTTTTTTAGTTTTATACATTTGAGTGCCTTTTTTATGTGTGTGACATGTAAATTATGGTTCTAATAGTTGTAATAATGTTTACTTTATTGGGCAATAAAGACAGCTTTTTGTTAACAAAGAAAGTGTTTCTGAACATCAATGACATTCAAAACAGTGATAACTGAAACAGATATACAACACACCATGCAGTGTGTATACAAATATTTATTGCAAACAGACCTAAGTATGTATGATGATGTAACCAAGTGGCGTCTCATTTCATAGGGGTATGTTTTCACCCCTACCCCTTACCACTTGTTTTCGAGGGCCAAGGGCTAGGGGTAAACTAAGGGGTAGGAGTAAGGGGTAGGGGTAAATGGGATTCAGCCTAAGTATCGTTATTGCAAGAAAAGTACCTTTTTTTTTTTTTTCAAAGCTGATCAAGTTGAACAACTTTTCACCCAGATTTATATGTACCCACATATTCAAATGTTCTCCTGCTGCCAGAATACACTGCTAACCACAGTTTATTGTAAACATTGTTCTCTGGTAACACAGCTCAGTCTCCAGTGATAGAAGGGAAAAAGAAAAATGGAGCAAAAATGCACATGAGCAGTTTATAAACCACCAGTCCCACAAAATAAATAAAAAAAAACAAAAAAATGGTTAGACTTGGAGCAATGTGTAGGATTTAGGGGGATGAAATATAATATTCATAATTATGTTTGAAACTAAGAATCATTGTGTTTCCGTTAGCTTCGAATGAGCCATTTATAGCTACATAGGAAGCCACCCATGTAGCACTGCCATGTTTCTACAGTAGCCCAGAGCAGCAGACCAAACGCTGGCCTAGAGAGGGCCTTCCACATTTTTACGTTTACGAAGGCCAGGGGTAAAGGGAGCGGTATTCAGTTGGTTGCAATCTGCAACCTTACCACTAGATGCCACTATATCCTACACGCTGGTCCTTTAAGAGGGTTTGTGCTGATAAGATAAAAAAAAAAAAAATTACAATGTTGTTGGTTGGTCCAGAATGAAATGTCTCAACTATTGGATGGATTGCCATGACATTTTGTACAGATATTCATGGTGAGCAGAGGATAAAGAGAAGATGAACCATGGCCTCATTTTTCCTCAGAACAGAACCAAAAGTAAAATGTTCTTACCTGCAAAGGCTAAAGTTCAAAGAAAATAGTGAATGTTTCTAGTCAACCAACAGAAAATTAGGAGGATTTGCTGCTTTTCTCTGTTTTATTTATATCATTGTAAATGGAATACTTTTGGGGCTTGGACTGTTTGTTGACAACATAAGAAGTTATCCATTGTCTCACATTTTCCTAACTAAATTATTTTATTAATCAATTCAATAGACTTATTATTGAAAATACTCTTGAGTGATACTGTACGAATATCAGCAGAAAATATGTCAGTAAAACAGTGGAAGACACACACTGCAAGTACTCATTTAAATACAGGACACGCACACGTGAGAAGCCTGCATTGCTTTTTTCCTCTGTGTGTGCGCTGTCTTAGGTTTTTGCATGTTTTATTCATGTGTAACAGACACACGAATCACATACTAATGGCTGCGGCTACATGTACAGAGAGTAGCCTGGGGGCACATAAACACACATACACTGTGAATGTCAGTAATAGAATACAAATTGGTACTTAGAGAGAGAGAGAGAGAGAGAGAGAGAGAGAGAGAGAGAGAGAGAGAGAGAGAGAGAGAGAGAGAGAGAGAGAGAGAGAGAGAGAGATGGATTGAGATAATTAGTCAAGTGAGTGAGGTGTGTGTGTGTGTGTGTGTGTGTGTGTGTGTGTGTGTGTGTGTGTGTTCAATGTACATGCACGTTTGTGAGCTTCGGCAGGTTTTAACGCCTGCTGCACTGTACGTAAACATTCTTCGGCTTGCTTTATATTGAGCCTATTACAGAGATGGAGAAGATGATGAGCTATTGATCAGTGTCAAAATATTCCTTCACTGAGGTGTGTGTAAGGTGTGTCTAAGGTGTGTGTGTGTGTGTGTGTGTGTGTGTGTGTGTGTGTGTGTGTGTGTGTGTGTGTGTGTGTGTGTGTGTGTAAGGTGTGTGTGTGTGTGTAAGGTGTGTATGTGTTGCTGTAGGTGAGCGAGAAGGAGAGAAATAGAAAGAAAAATGGAAACGGACATGTCGTAATAAGCAAGTGAGAAACAGACACAGACTATCGCATTTCTTCTAGATGCTTCTCTGTATGTGTTGTGTGCGTGTGTTTGTGAGTGTAAGGCTCAGGTGGGGGGTCAGTGTGATAGATGACCTCTGTGTCCTGCGTCACGCTGCGCTGGCTGTTAGAAATAAAATGCAGCTGTGATTCTCTGGTCAGCTAATACTGATAAAAGTCTAAACTGGACCAATAAGATCTAATCAGTTTTCCTGTGTGTGTGTGTGTGTGTGTGTGTGTGTGTGTGTGTGTGTGTGTGTGTGTGTGTGTGTGTGTGCGCGTGCGTGTGTGTGTGTGAGAGAGTAAAAAAGTGAAGTAGATACTACCAACAATATTTCAATATAAAAAGGCACCCAATGAGACGAAGCAAGGTCAAGAAAAACAATGTCTGCAGCTGTTTGAGCACAAATACTACTTACAATTCTAAACTAATTCAGGCTAACAATAAAGAGAAGCTGTTGTGTGTTTCAGCAACAACAAGTAAATACTCAATTGGACAAGCCAGCTCAGTGGCATCAGTCTATCTGATGCTGCCCTCTGCCGTCAAAATAGAGAAAGTGCAAGTATCATTTCTGCAAAGAATGATCCCTCACACATATATAGTACAGTACTTACTATCTAGACCCTTTGTAGTGTGATAAAATACAAAGACATTGATGCAGAGATGATAGACATGTACAGGGAAATTAATTAAGTTAAACAGAGAAAAGATTGCTTTACGTGCTTCACACAGCAGGTGGTCTTACGTGGTTTTTCTATACAAGGATAAAATGCAACAGCTGTGCATATATACATGGCACTGATAACATACCAAAAGATTAAGTCTCTTAAGACTTGCCTGAAAAAAAATCATATATTTTTTTGTTGAAATGCCACGTCTACTATGTTTGCAACATCAGACTCTTGATAATTCATTTTAAAAAAGGTACAAAATGGTATAATAAAAATAATTACTATAGACATAATTTTTTTTTTTTTTTTACCATTTCTTGAGCACCCAAATAACACAGTTATAACTATGGCTCCAACTATATTTTTTGGTTCACTCAATTAATTGCTTAGTCTGTTAATTGTCAGAAAATAGTGAAAAATGCCAATCACAAGTTCCCAAGGTGTCCAAGGTGACATTTTCTATTACTTACTTTGTCCAACCGCAGCAGTCCAAAACCCAAAGATATTCAGTTTACAATTAAATAACACAGAGAAAAGCATCAAATTCCTACATTTGAGAGGCTAAAACCAGTAATGCCTGTAACAATTAATCAATTATCAAAATTGTTGTTGATTAATTCTTTGGTGACTAATCAATACCTTGACTCTGACGTAGAGCAGTTGTTGCTAGGCAGGTAGAGCGATCGTCCACTGATTACAGCGTTGGTGGTTTGATCTCTGGCATTTCAAAGTGTCCTTGAGCAAGACATTGAACCCAGAGGACCAGTGCCATGCATGGTAGCTCGCTGCTATCAGTGCGTGACACACCCCAATTCCAATGTTGGAACGTTGTGTAAAACAAACGACTGGGAAAGTTGAGTAAATTTCAAAAAACACCTGTTTGGAACTTTCCACAGGTGAACAGATTAATTGGAAAGAGGTGAGTGTCATGATAGGGTATAAAATGAGCATCCCCAAAAGGCTCAGTCATTCACAAGCAAGGATGGGGCAAGGTTCACCACTTTCTGAACAACTGTGTGAGCTAATAGTCTAACAGTTTAAGAAAAACGTTTCTCAACTTACAATTGCAATGAATTTAGGGATTCTATCATCTACAGTCCCTAATATCATCAAAAGATGAAGAAATCTCTGCACGTAAGCAGCAAAGCTGAAAGCCAACATTGAATGCACGTGACCTTCGATCCCTCAGACGGCACTGCATTACAAACCGACATCATTATGTAAAGGATATAAGCTCGTGGGCTCAGGAACACTTCGGAAAACCATTGTCAATTAACACAGTTCGTCGCTACATCTACAAGTCTAATGTAAAACTCTACCATGCAAAGCGAAAGCCATATATCAACACCACCCAGAAACACCGCTGGCTTCTCTGGGCCCGAGCTCATCTGAGATGGACTGACGCAAAGTGGAAAAGTGTGCTGTGGTCTCACGAGTCCACATTTCAAATTGGTTTTGGAAATCATGGACATCATGTCCTCCAGGCCAACGAGGGAAAGGACCATCCAGATTGGTTTTATTTCAGTTAGCCTAATAGCTGGTTTGATTTGCATTGAGAGATGATCTTATGGAAAGTACCCCATGCCAATCTCTAGGTATGGTGAAGGGTATGTGACGATGTGGGGCTATTTTAATTCCAGAGGCCAAGGGAACTTTATCAGGATGCATAGTATCCTGGATCCATGAAATAACCTTTAAAAATAAAAAGCTGCCTGCCTCAATGGGAATTTAACATAGGGGTGTACTTACTTATGTCCCCTGTATATTAAGGAAGAACATTTATTTATTTACGATACATTATTTATTCACAAAGAAAATTGGTGTCCTTAAAGGTTGGATTTTTGCTTTTTTTTTAATTAAGGCATTAAGATCAATTTCCAAAAGATGATTTTGTATTCCTCTTTTTAGTCAACTTTAGCGTGGGTGTATTCACTTATGCTTAGCACTGTATATCACTGTTGCTGGATCCAATTTGTTGTCGTTTCATTGTTACACACATTGTTCTTCACTCAGAAGTGGGAGTTTACAAGATGCCCTTGAAGACAGGAGCAGACCCAGGACAAGGCATAATACACCATGGTTCATTTCACCAACAGACCAAGCTCCTTCAAATGCACCAATCCTCTGTCATAACTGAGCGCCGTACCTTGACTCGGGTCAGGGTGCCATTGGGTCGGTCTGGGCGTTCTTCGTCAGAGAGCCGCCCGCTGCCAAAGCTGTCCATGGAGTGGGAGGAGATGGTGTGGCAGAGCTCCTCGAAGGAGTAGTCCCTGTCCCGGCACTTTTTGATCTCATGGAGCAGTTTGGACAGCTCACTTGTCACAGCATCATCTGGAGAGAAGAGGACGAGAGCAGGGGCAAAGTAAGAAATACACCCAAAGTTCTTTAAAGCATCAGTACAAAGTGGTAGAGAGAAAAAAATTATATAATTGACTAAAGCATATACCCATCCCTCAAAAATGATCAGATACTGCAAGACTTGATTCTTTGATTTTTAAACCACCAAAACAGACTGCTCAGTATACAAGAAGGTAGAAGATATTAATTTCCACGATCCGGTTATGGATCAGCAGGAACTCAGCTTGTTGCAATGTTACATTCATAACACAGGGGGCAGCGCTGGACAGGGAAAATGTATGGCTGTTCAGACCGGCAGTAACTGTCTTTCTCCACTAAAGGACCTGCTCTCCAGGGCTGGAAAATTATCAATGATCAATCAACATGAAATATATTTTGGTATTTTACATCTCTACTGCTGGTTTCTGTCACTTTCTCAAAAGGAAATCTTATTTTCTACAAAAAATGTATTTTTGAGCACCTTGAATGTGTGAGTGTAAACCCATTTATTGTATTGTGGCCGTTACATCATTGTGTATGTGTGTGTTTACTCACTCTTGTGTCTGAGCGAGGGGGAGGCAGAGGGCGAGGAAACAGAGGTTCGAGGAGCAGGGATTGGACACTTGCGTACAGGCTCCTCCACGATACTCCTCCTTTCCATCTCGTCCATCATATATTCTACAGAGACATGGAGACAAAGGGTGAGAAGGGGTAAGAAGATGGAGGGTCGGACAAGATGAAGGACAAGAAAGAGGGGAAAAGTGGAAATATGTTGGGGAATCAGGAAAAAGAGGAGAAAGAGCCACCGGCCGGAGGGAGTTTGGAGGAGAATGTGATGGTGTCGGAGGGTGGGGATGGATGGGGGAGGAAATGAATTCAGAGGCATTTCACTGGATCAATATAATAACACGGCCATCAGCATGGTAAACAGCTTGTGCTGCATTCAATTCACACTTTTCCCAACACCGCAAATTTACTTCACAGCTTCTGCTAATGGAGCACGGCTGTCAATAAAAGCAAATGAGAAGAATTATGGAGGAAAAGAAAAAGAAGGGAGACAGGAGGAACGAGGACAGAAAGCAGGTTCAGGTGTGGGGGCAGAAAATAAGTTTAAGACTGGATAATAAACTTGCTTAAGTGAGGCATTAGCAGCCAAAAACACATAAACGCGGTTACACAGTGAAATTATGTAGCAGATTCCCTGCAGAGCCCTAATAAGGAATCCTATTAAGGTCAGGAAAGTGTATGTGTGTATTTCTACTACTATGAATCTTGGCATTCAGCTCAATAATTATGATACACAATCATATTTGCATACAGTTATACTGAGTATGGGAAAGTGTATCAAAGTCTGAAAGGAAAGATTAACATGCTTTGGCAGTTTTATTCCCCCTGTACTCATGCTTCAGTAGATTCTTCATAAACTAAACTACTGCACTACATTACACTGTAAATAACTACTGCCGGGCAGTAAAAAGTGAACCGTTAATACATTTGAACAGTAGGATGAGTCACGTGCTTGTAAATCAAATGAGAATCTACTCATAACGAGGTGCCTGTGGCAACCAGAAAGCCCCTCAGTTGGTACAATTGAGTAAATGAGAGGTCTTTTTTTTTTCTTTGTGTGTCCTTCTCCATCTCCGCCAACAGGAAATGGCATGCAGCTGATCTTTTCACCAAGTCACAGCTGTGTTCTCTCTCTCTCTCTCTCTCTCTCTCACACACACATTCAGTCTCCTATTTATGCTTAAGTCCAAATATCTCCGTTTCCAGTGCTGGTTTACTGAAATTACATTTTGATGGTTGCCATTTCTGACCAATATCTACTATCACATCGATTTTTGACATTTAAAAAGCTACACGTGGTCTATTCATGACTATAAAAAGTATTTACATCTTTGATTTTGGAAATAGTCTTTTAGTTTCATAAGCTCAGTGTTGTTCACTGCATATTTGTGAATATTCAGTCACAAGAAGGCATAGGATTTTATTTGTATTGCACAGGATTTGAGCAGCAGAATTCCAAGGATTCTGGATAAAGTTTAAGTGACAAAGACATCAGACATTTAACACTGTACTGACTGACCGACCGACATTGGGGCAGTCAGTACAACTCATCCTGTGAAGCCAAGCTTTAGTCAAACCCACCAAACCTCACTTTACATTCTAGTGGAGTCCCAAAGTTTCCAAAGATACCAAATATGTCAAGCTGAACGTTGGAGAAATGTGTACAAAATAGTATGCAAGACATCTAGAATGTTTCCTGTAATTACTGATTTTTTTGGGTCACTCAGGGGCAACAGAACAAGTTGTAAAAAAACAGGAAACAGTTGTCTACGTGTTACATATCCATAATCCAGCAGACATGGACATTAACACTTGCATTAAATTTGGAGTTGCATTTCTGGCCACCTGAGAAATTGAAGCTCAAAATACTCACTCTCCTTTTAACTCTCCACCAACTCCTGAGAAAAATATTTGGCTCAATAGCTGCTAAATGCTCTACTATTTTCACCAGCTAGTTGCTAACTTTGTATGTGGTTTTTAGAGCTTTCTGGCTGAAAACAGCTGCCTGCTACCACTGGAAACAAGGTTGATAAGAGCCGAAGACTGAACCAAAGCAGTTAAGTTGTGGACCGTAAAATTCAAAGAATTACCTGAATTTTTTTGTGTGTATATATCAGATTATTGAGCATTACAGGTTACATTAAATGGGAAACTGGAATTCCCAATTACAACTAAATTGCTCTACCCGTTGCATCACTGTGTTTTCCCTCTAATGGTTTAATGTCAGCTTTATGTCTGTTATTTTCTAGCTGTGGCCAATTTGTAACATTCTTGGGATTTAGTCTGTGTTCCCCTTTCTATATTTGCCTCTTAGTTAATTTAGGCTTTGACATATTCTACTCATCCCTGTATCCCTCAATTTATGTCTGCCATTATCTCACTCCCTTTAAATCATCTGTAACTGTGTGCCGTACATACACCCACAGATTACACAAAAACAGATAGTGAAGGCCTCCAAGTCACCGATTACAGTGTTCATACTGAGCCTCATAATCACCTCAGGACAATACCGTCATTGGAAGTTGCAATCTTGAGAATCTTTTGGTCTCTGGGAAATATGGAGCAAACTCACACTAACAATCACTGGTCACACACAAAACACAGTGCAGTAAACATGAGAGCAGAAACAGGCCTTTTAATGGCAGGTGGAAGACCAAGATGAGGAAGAGTGAAGAAAGAAAGTGAAAACACTAAAAACCATACTCATTTTTCTTTTGCTGAAAAAGAGTGACTGGCTGCATCTGTAATGGAAGTGGTGCTGTGAATTTGTGACTTGTGATTTTTAAGGTGGACGTTTAAATAGCATAATAAAAAGCATCTGACTGATTACATTTCGGACGAATGATTGGATAAGACAAGGAACATTTTATAGACCAAAGGGCTAATTGTTTAATTGAGAAAATAATCTGCAGATTAATCACAAATCCAAATAATTGTTAGCTGCAGCCCTGTTTAAAAGCAAAATATTTTTCCTTCCCTGTGGTATTTTTCCAGCAAAGAAGATTTTGGCAGGCATGGACGTGCTAATTCGCAAAGCATTTAAACATTTTTAAACAAACAGTTTTTCCTCATCCCAACTGATTTCACTGGAAAAAAATTTAAAATCTTGTTTCTTCGTCACTTTAATGTCCCAGTCTGCTACTGCAGTAGCAATCAGCCTGTGCTCGCCAAACATGTCCACATTCAAATTGCAGCCCATGTATAGTAATTAACCTATTTAGTCTGCATTTGAATAGACTGTGTGTATTTGGATGTAAATAGTGCTGTACACCAATCATAAATTGTGGTTTAAACTTTCAAAAAACTTGTGTTGAACAGAAATATTCAACATGATAACACTGATACATATGAATAGTATATAGTCTATGTACAGTGATAAAAGTGAGAAGTATAAAAAGCTGTGTCCTATAGCATAGTGAGGTCCTGTTGTTCCTCTTTGCCATCTTACAACAGTAGTTACTGATACATTGCTGTGTTTCAGTCACTATACAGATTCCTGGACATATACAGTGCAGTATATACTGTAACCCGTGGGTCTAAACAAATCCAATGTACAGATGCCAAAAATGCCCCATCACCAAGCACTCTATTTATCCATTTAAATGAAATACTACTTTTCTTTTGTCACAAATTCCAGAAGACCATCGATAACCATTTTATTGAAGATCCAACTCGGCCAGTAAGAAAATGGAAGAGAACTGGAAAGAACACTGTATTGTGACAATGTCAAGAACAACATTTACAGGGCTTGAGTTGTATAACTGGGCACTCTCCTACTGTAGCGACTGAACACATACAGTACAGGAATTCCCATTGTTTTCCCAACAGAAGATAAACTTCCTGGAAAACAAAATCTCAGTTGGATCACATCCGCTCGCAACACAGGACTCAATGTCATATTCTAAATCAACATAACAAAAACATATCAACATTAGGATAGCCCTTGCACAGTTTTAGAGCCTTTATATATACACACTGTATATACTGCATGTCAACATGTCTGCAGGATTAATCAAGTTGCAATCTTAAATGTCACATAGTAGAGCCTATCCACACACCAACTACCAATCGGCAGAAAACACTTCTATTTCTACAAATGCATTAACTCACAAAGTGAAGTCCAAAAGACACAAATGTTAGAGTTCTAGTGTGGCTGCAACGTTGAGGACATTTAAAACTTGACACCTGTAGCAAAGCAAGGCACCGAACCCCCCAATGGCTCCGGGTGCTTTTCACAGGCAGCCCCCTCACTCTGACATCTCTCCATTAGTGCACGTATAGGTCCTGTTTGTGCATGCGTGTGTATTTCAAGTCTGTGTTTAATATGTAATATATCAACAGAGTGTAACATTTTTCTTTTACCCGTGGGGATCCAAAAAGTTGAAAAAAAATCTCTTCTTCTTTTCTGTCACCTATAAACTTTCTATAAATCTGTGAATACTGTATCTTTAATCTTTGTAATGTTGTACTATGTTTACTGTACATGAGTATATATTTGGCTCCTGAAATGACCCAATTTGTGTGTGTGTGTGTGTGTGTGTGTGTGTGTGTGTGTGTGTGTGTGTGTGTGTGTGTGTGTGTGTGTGTGTGTGTGTGTGTGTGTGTGTGTGTGTGTGTGTGTGTGTGTGTTACCTTGGATAACAGCAGTGATCTGCTGGGATTTCTGTGCAGGATGTTCTCCCAGGATCTCCAGAGCTGTTCTCCCCTGGCTGTCTCTGAGATTGGTGTCGATCGCTGGCACACACACACACACACACACACACACACACACACACACACACACACACAAAAGTACAACGTACTGTAAGAATTGATACATATGAACAGTAGGGCAAAGGTCAAATAACCATGACTTTGTCGAACAAGATAAACCCACTCATACTTGCTCAAAGACAGTGAACTACAGACACAAAGTGCACTCACATACAGTACTACAAACATGTACACGCACAGACTAAGACCCAAGATCTGCTGACACACCCACTTAGTCACAAAACTCCAGTCAGCAAAAGATGAATGAGTTGCAGTCACCAGAGGATGGATGTGGGATTTTATTAATTCATGAAGACTCTTTACAAACACTTTTCATTGAGTTTCAGACCAGAGTTTGTCCTGGACAAAGGAGCACACATTCATGCAAGCTGTTATCATAGACTTAAATCACAGACGATGACACGTACATAAATGCACAAAAAAACAAACGCACACAAACTCAAGCCTGCACACTCAAGATACACACACAAACAAGTTTGCAGAAGAGAAACCACAAAGTCTTTCATCCACTACAAATCCTCATTTACCCGACTATTGTACTTTTGAATCCCTTCCTGTGCTCATGGATCCAATTCAGCATGAAAAATAAATGTCATTCCAGTCAAGTGCGGTGCGGACCTGATGTAATGTGCCAGTTTTCTCGCTTTCCTGCTTACTTTTTTCACATTGTACTGCTTTTCTATTGCTTTTCATTTCATAGATTTTTTTCATTTCATGGAATTTTCACGTATACTTTTTCTTGTGTTTTGTACATTTATTGTAAATTCAAAAACACAATAAATTGAATGAACAAAGAACTTTGATGAATATGAATGAATGATAAAAAAAAAAAATTATATCATTAAAGAGTGCCAATTCTCATCAGTAAATTCAAACTAGGGCTGGGCAATATATCGATATGATATTGATATATGAGGCTAGATATCGTCTTAAATTTTGGATATCATAATATCCTGATATGACACAAGTGTTGTTTTTTCCTGGTTTTAAAGGCTGCATTTCAGTAAAGTGAGGTCATTTTCTGAACATACCAGACTGTTGTAACTGTTCTATTATTTGCCTTTACCCACATAGTTATTATATCAACATAACTGATGATTATTTATCAAAAATCTCATTGTGTAAATATTTTGTGAAAGCACAAACTGTCAACCCTACAATATCGCCACAATATCGATATCGAGGTATTTGGTCAAAATTATCAGGATATTTGATTTTCTCCATATCACCCAGCCCTAATTCAAACCCTGGCTGACCGTACATTTGAGAATCCTCAGCTGTTCCACTGCATAGTTCCTGATTGACAAAAGGCTGGCTGCCCATCCTACATCCCTACAACTACCGCACTACCTCCCACCCCACACACATGCACAGAACGTTTGAAGGGATTAAGTTCAGCGAATGAGGCCAGCACAGCCCAGTGTTGATCCAGGATGTTAATAAAATCGAGGCCAAAAGAACATGGCCACCCACAGGAAGTCCTGCGGAAAACAGGAAGTGCTAAAGGAAAGTTGGTGGAGGGTGGCGGCGGGATCAAAGGACAACAGTGTCGAGATTTATTCAGCTCTGAATACAAGGAGTGTAAATGTACAAGATGTCATTTTTATCACCATGACCTTCAACACCGTTATCAAGTCGAATGAAAATGGCCAAAACCATAACAAAGCCGAAAGCCCAGGATTTTATAACAGTGAGACAGATGCCTTGAGTTCACCTGAGGGCAAATTCAACAAGGAGGAAATACATTTGGATCATTTAGCCCCTGGTTAAAATAAAGCAAGGGAAACAGTTTTTGTTTTTCCAGGATATATTTATAGACCCACCTGAGTCGAGCAGAAGGCGAACTACATCCATCTTCCCAAAGAGAGCTGCTTCATGGAGGGCACTGCCATTCTCGGTCTAAGAGAGAGACAAAGTGTGTGTGTGTGTGTGTGTGTGTGTGTGTGTGTGTGTGTGTGTGTGTGTGTGTGTGTGTGTTAATATATCATCACTTTAACAATTGAACACTGAGACAAAAATAGACATCAAAAACAGAAGTGGATTGGGATGCACAGGAAGGCATTACAAAAAAAGGCTAAAGGATTAAAAGGGGGCATGAAAACAATACTTGGATTCAATAAAGTGTCTCTTTCTCTCTGGCAGTTAAACGAAAGAGATTCTGCAAGATTAAAAACAGTCACATTCCCTCGTCTGCAAACAGCGTGAGGCCACACCGATTTCAAACCATTACACACACAGCGAGAGCCTGTGTGGAAACGTCCCAATTTCCCTCACCATATGCCGGCCCATATCAGCCTTTCAGTGTTTCTGATGAGGATATTACAGATATGATGCAATACATGGAAACTAGTGAGGAGAGGGCCCTGGTAAGTAGCTCATCTTGGATCAGCAGTGATGAGAGAGAAGATTACTCTGACAACCCACTTTTATCAGAGCAACACTCAGGAGCCACAGTAAGAAAAGAAAAAAGAACAGATGTTCATAATCAGCGTGGGAGGAATTATAACAAAAATGTAAAGCCACCAGGTGTTTTTACATGGTGTTTTTACATGATATTTTAAATTATCTTGATGTCATAAGATTTTTTCACAGGAAAAATTAAACAGGTAGTAGTTGTTAGTAAGTCCACCCTCATTTAAATAATTATAATCTGAGTATAATACTATACAATTCAACAGCACCACAAGCAGCAGCGCTGGGACAACTCAACTGTTTTTTTCCATTACAATGTGGTGGCGCCGTAAACGCTGCCTCAACTTGGCCGCGTGTGGAGGGTTACTAGCCGCCGACATCAGAGCAACGCATTTCTTCTTGGTGCCGGTGTAAACAGAGTTCAGCATGGAGCACTTGATGAGGTCGCAAGTGTGGTTACACTTTTCAAAACTCAACGCAGACAGCGTTCGCTGCAATATAATGGCGAGCCAAAAGCGGTTAATGTTAAACTTCCTCTACGACAGGCACAACAGCGTTTTCTATGCCCTGGTGACAGACTGACAGGCTGCAGGTTGCAGGGCAAGGCAAGGCAACTTTATTTCTATAGCACATTTTAGCAACAAGGCAATTCAAAGTGCTTTAAATAAAACATTAAATAAAAATTAAAAACAATTACATCAGTCATGAAATTATTAGGTTGTAGGGACGGGTTTGGGAGGGGATTTATTTTGTCTAGTGGGTAAAATTTCGAAATAAATAAATAAAATGTTGAAATTGAGAGGTTTGGACATATTTTTTTTACTGAAAGAAATGTTTTTTATATTACACAGAGAGTAAAATACCGAAAACAGGTACCGTTGGGTACCGGCATCGAATTTCAGGAAAGGTACTGGTTAAAAGGTGAACGGTACCCAACCCTAATCTGGTCGCTTGTACATGACAACACTTTCTTGAGTCATTTCCTTGTCTGTGAACGCAGCAGCCTGGCTCAGCGGAGAAACGCTTGTCATCATGGCAAGGTGCGGCTAAAGCGGATCGACCCGGGTCAAGGGGAAAAACATCATATGTTAGAGGTACATTATGATGGGCTATTTAGTCAATTGTGATACAACATATGATTGCCTGTGCTTTCGAGGTCAAAAGGTCATGACCTTTGAAATAGGGACATTCAAGTTCAGTTCAAAGGGACATAAATGATCCCAAATGGTATGCTTGCCAGCTTGCTACCAGTATAACTTTAACACTTCTGCTTCTCATGCAGCTTTGTGAGACATCATGCCTCATTCTATATCTCTCAATAACATACTGAACACACTTCTCTGTATACCTTGCTTGAAGCTATAATACCCACCAGGGACACTAAAGACTTGAACTTGAACCGCATACTCATGCGTATATGCAGCCATGATAAAAATCATACACACACACACAGACACACACACACACACACACAACTGCTGAATCCGTTGCATCCTTCACGGTTGGCTTCTTGACAACACAGATGAAAACCTGGACCCAACCAAACTCCCAGCCTTAATGAAGACAAATTATCCGGACGACAGCCAGGTCTACTGATACGCGGCTGGGAAATTCAACTCAACGCGACACTGCACCAGATCAACGCACTCGTCCTGTGCAGGGAATACTAAACTTACTGTAGCCGTTTTGTTTCCTCTGCAACAAAAAGTATCATCCGACAATACACCAGATGCAGCCACCCCAATGTCCTCAAAAGGTCACATGTCAATCATCCAGTTCTCATAGGGGGAGATTATTGTAGGTGTAAATCTCAATTGTAAACAGATGAGTGGTCACAGCTTCATTGACTGCATCAAACTGTGGAATTTTAGCCGGAGGAGCCAATCTTTTGCCCACATGCAATTGAGAGGAGGTGGGAGTGCAGGAAATGATCCAGCCCCCTTTTCCTCACATACACCACTTGCCCTCCTAACCTCTCCCCCTCTACGGTCATCTCTATACAACTTCCCGTCCCGTTTCCCATGGCGAATATGCAGTGATGTCACCAGGAAACGAGGCTGGCGATTCTCACTCTCTAAGAGTTTCCGGGAATTGAAAGGCACATGACTTTCTGTTTCGGGGCTGCGGGCAGAAATGTAGCAGTCGCTGTTGATGTTGGGATGAATGTAAATGCTCAAGTCCACTTAGAAAATGCTGTCTATTGTGTTTATGTGTGTATGTGTGAGAGTGTGTATTTATACTAAACTTTTGCTATGTTGTTGGCTACCTGCCAAGCCAGCAGCAGGTTCCTCCATCCATAGGGATTTCCCCTCATTATTATGGAAACATTCAGAAAAGGAAAGAGAGACATAGCAAGACACAGAGTGAAATGACAGAGAGTAACTGTGCTTCTTCCATAAATTATTCATTCACACCCAAACAGACCTATATGGCTTGACTCCAATTACTGACCTGTACTATCGTAGACAGACAGACAGACACACACACACACACACACACACACACACACACACAGAGAGCAACAAGAACAGAAGGCAGATGATGGGCACAATGCCGCTGAGTAGGGCTGAACGATTAATTGTATTTGCGATAATATCGCGATATGTTAAAACGCGATTTCCTAATCGCAAAGGCTGCGATTTGGTCACATGACTCGCGAGAGCAAATCAGTCTGCACTCCGCAGAGAAAGCATCAACTTAGCATGCTAACGCTACACTGTACCTTGAGCTGATTTCTGTCATTCAAACAACTCTGAGTTGTAGTTTAAAACTTTTACAGCCATTTTAATAAAATGAAGGGTTTTATTCTGGTTCGAGTCTATACGTGCAGTTAATGGATACAGACACGCAGAACTGAAGGCTCGGTTGGCAACTAGCTCTGATTAGCGGTTAGCTCCGGTTAGCGGTTAGCTCCGTTATAAAGATATGGAGTGGAGGAGCTGCCACTGAGAGGGGTAACAACCAGACTCTGATAAATGCCGTTCGGGGAGCTTTCACAGCAGCGTGGCCGGGTTTTTCAACGGTTTTATTAGTACAGTTAATCCCACGGCAAGAACACCACCAACTAGCTAACGCAACGATAGCCTCTCTGAACAAGTGCACACGGCAGCACGCAACTTCACGAGGGGGAGGGGCTGGAGGCAGCTCCTCTCTGTAGACTGTAAAAAAAAAAATACACTGTTTGTGTGTGTGTCTGTGTGTGTGTGTGTGTGTGTGTGTGTGTGTGTATACTATATTTTTACTTTTTTAACTGTGTAGTGTGTAATTGTGTGTTGTTCATACTATAAAATGATTTATTGTTTGTCTTTGTTGAATAATACAGAAGACAAAGAGCTTAAAAAAATAATCGAATCGAATCCAGTCCCACTCCCTGCCCGGCCTGTTAAACGCCCCGCGGTTCCGTCAAAAATAGACCTGGCGCGTATTTTTAGCGGAGCCGAGCGGAGACCCGCTTCTGGAACACCTCTACAATGCGCTGCATCGCGGCTGGCGGAATCACAAACATCGTCTTGAGTGGCCGCGAATGCAGCCATGGCGCCACTGGAACGCAGCGCAGACGCACCTGGTGGAATCTAGGGGTTAGAGGCCAGAGTGAGACGGAAGTTGACAGTATCGGATGAGATCATTAAGTATTAACATCATTCCCACCAGATGCAGATTTGTCCATGTAGAATAATCTTGTCAGTACACCTTGTCTCGGATCAGTGGTGTTGTTTGTGCACACCTGTGTCAACAACAGTCTGGGACAAAATAAATGTCTTGTAACGTCAATAGTGCAGTAATTCTGATCACATGATCAGAAAGGACTCAGTCTTAAGAGACCGATAAGCATAGGACTGTTTTTCAACACTTAGCATTTAAGACGTAGTGAGCAAAGTCAAATAGTTTAGTTTGTCAGAGAAAATAGTCCCCCAGAGAAAAAAAACTGTGTAGAAGGCAGCAAAGCGTTGCTGGATTTTGACAAGGGCTCACAAAAACAAATGGCCCAGAAAGGGCCAGGAGAAAGCTGTGTTTGAATCATCCAGAGAACTCCGAATACACAATAAGATAAAATGCAAATGAATGAGAAAAAGACCAGTCCAAACAGCATGACAGAAAGTGTGCAGCGATGAAACGCCATTGCCCTTCCTTGACTTAAGATGTAGTGTAATGTAATGTAAGGAGGAGAGAGAGGTGACCGTGAACTCTCAGGACCTCTCAGGAACACCCTGTCCTTTTCCTGCTCCTTTTCTTCCTCCTGCTCTGTTAATCTTTTCTCCCAGTCAATTATTCATTCCTCTCTACCACCACACGTTGGGAGGCATGCACAGCATATACCATGCTCTCAGAGACACACAAACTTTCAAATGGAGTATCTGCCAAGTAGTTATGCCTTTGGCGGATTATATACACAAAAAAACAAAGCTATACTCTCTTTCATTAAAAACACATGACAGCAGCTTCTAAAATATTAACATACAGCAGAGATGAGAGGAAGGAGATTCAAAGTCACACAGATTTTGAAAGATTTACTCAGACAAAAGGACAAAGACTCGCAGCGGCATCAGATAAATATGAATAAAATGTGAAAGTGAAGCCTACTCCATAACGCAATTCTGTTTAAGAACTTACACCTACTGACCTAACATTTTTGACTTGTCCTGTATCTGTTCAGTAAATGTGTAAATAGTTCTAAAGAAACATTTCACCCCAAAATACAATATTATGAATTATTCCTGGAAATTGTGCGGACAACATTTTCCCAGTACAACCTAAACAATGGTATTTCCAAAATCATACATCTGTCAGAAGTAATGTCTAAAAGTACTCCACGAATCTTAATGTGAAAAGTTTCCCTGAGAATTACTTCCTGCTTAAGTACACCTGTTTTAAACAGACATTACTAAGAGTTTTTCAAATCCAATTTTGTCAAAAGGAACATGGTTTGCCCTCAGCCAAAAACAGAAAATGAAAAAGCAACGTTCTTGTTACTTATCATTTTTGTTTGTAAGGCTATTATAATCTGTGCCAGAAATCTGTTCAAACCTTGGATGCTGATATAGGACAATAACAGCTAAGCTAGCTAAAAGCTATTCATTTTTTCTTACCACACAGTTGACGTCCATGCCGGCCTCGAGAAGGGTCTTGACGGCGCTGTGGTGTCCGTTGCGTGCAGCCAGGTGAAGCGGAGTGTGGCGGCGAGTGTGGCTGGTCATCAGGTTGGGGTGAGCGCTCACCAACATGCGAACCACCTGTGCACAACAACACAGCCACATGTCAGGGACAAAAACAGCAAAGTTTGAAGAATCTAGGCCATTTGTCACCATTTTTATATCTTTTTTAAAGAAAATTCATGTAAAAGTTTTTCGGAGAAACAGTAAATATTTCGTTGTCAGCCCCCTTAGAATCAAAGAGAAGCAACCTTAAAGTGACTATATGTAACCTTTAAATGTTTCTGAAACTGTGTAATGCCTCCGCCCGGGTACGATTTGTCCCGCAAAGTCACAAATTGATTTACGGCGGGTAGACAGTATATTTACCGGAAAAGCCTGTGTTAGTGAGTATGCAGGTGAAAGGTAGCAGGAGATTTCTTTATATAGGCCTAATTGTATTTTAATTTTATTTTAGAAGTTATCTGCTGTAGTTCTGGCTGATACTGGGGCAGGACCATCACAGAAAAGAATGAAATTAAACAAAGAACAGCTAAAAGCTAAAAGGGTAAAGTGAAAGACGACTGGCGATATCAGAGTCACACTCGGTTGGACTTTCAGCAGATGGAGACAATTACGGGATTGTAAATGATTCAAAAACATCCCTGAATTGGCCCTCAGGTATGTTATATGTTTATTTCATTCATAAAATAACTTTAGATTGCGCAATGTGGTTGTACGTCAGTAGCCGACATTAAATGACTTCCCCTTCCATTTAGCGCGGTCGTTTTATTCCTTTTAGTCCATTTTTGAGTTTGGCCTACTATTGTCTTTTCCCTTGTCCCCCTGTACTTGTGTAAAGCGTCCTTGGGTTTCATGAAATGCGCTATATTGATCTAAGTTATTATTATGTTTGTTGCTACAACAAACTCTTAATGCTTTAGCTCGAGAAACAGTGACAGTGATATCCGGTTTAGCTTATGATACATCTGAAGTAGGCCAAGTTGCCGTATGCAAGACTTGAAATAAGACGATGCATCTGTAACGTGTTCTCTTATTGTAAATTAATGATTTTCTGTCAGAGCAAAATATTCATCGCAACTATATGACCTCCACGTACCGCTAACTCCTAGACATTTAAGACAGAAAGTGTGGTAAAAACACTACCGCTTTTGTCCAAAGGGGCCGCTGAAATCAACACAAATTGAAAGTTACATATATAGCCACTGTAAGTAATTTTAAGTAATTTAAATTTTCCCTGAGCCGACTGAATAATAAAGTGTTAGAAAGGAGATCAAGTGAGAAGGATTAACTAAAGGCATATGTCCTGAGTAAAGAGTTTAGTGATGGTGTCTGTTTTTAGCATTTAAAAAAAAAAATATTCAACAGGAAAGTGTAAGGAATTATTAAACAGTTTGTTTCTCTGCTTTAACGCAAGTTGTAAACTTTGGCATGTGCAGCTAACTAACCTAGTACAGTAAGGAGGGTCAGTTAAAAATGGAAAATCAGCATTTAGTGTTTCTTTCAACCAATCGTGAATTGAAATACGCTCTAGGTCTATTTAATTATTTGTTTTGTATTGTAAGTCCTTGAATTAAAAGGCCTGTCAATCACACTTGAGCGTAGTAGGAAGTTGTAAGTTCTGGTAGTGGAGCAACCTTTTTGTTTGATCATGGATAGTCATCACGCAGTTCTCTCAAAAGCTACCTCCCTTAATGTGTGTCTTTGTGTGTGTACTGTATGTGTGTATACACTAAACTTTTGCCCTGTGTTAGTTACATCTCCATGCAGCAGTAGCTTCCCCGTAGGGATTTCCCTTCATTAATATGCAGAGAGGGAGAGTGAGAGAGAAATACTGCTGCCTTTATAAATTATTCATTCACATTCAGACAAACCTGTATGGCTTGACTGCAATTACTCAGTACCTTAGCAGAGAGAATGTGTGATTGCATATGAACATCAGCAGGCACTTGTGGCATACGCCTCTCACTGTGGAAGGTGCGCTTATGTGTGTGCACTTTTTGTCACATTTTTGACAAAAGAGCGAAGTCGCAGTTCTGAAAATGTGCACCTGTCTAGCACAGTAAGTATTTGAGGAAGTTAGCTTTTTATCATATAGCCACCATATTTAAATATCAACGACGACTCCCAGTTTGGAACAGCCGATTCTCATGCATGGTGGTCTTTGTCGCTGCTAACACCCACTGTTGTCTTGGGGAAGGTACATATTGAGTCACCAGCTGCTTCCCTTCACCTGCCAGGATACATAATGCATGCAGAGGTTCACAAATGCCTCCCAAAGATCCAACCCCCTCACCAGAATAAGTACCTGTTGCAACAACAAAAGCATGATCCCTCACCAGCTTCCCTCCCTGTAAACCCTGCCAGTTAGTCTTGATGAATCCAAGTAACAAGCACCGCTTACCAGTTTTGTCCCTATTGTGCCACCTTTTTTTTCTTTTTTTAATGAATTTTGTAGGAGTTGCAATTACATTTTAATTGCAAATTATTGCATTGTTATTAGGGGTACGCTGACCTTGTAGCGACCAGTAGAGGACGCTTGTATGACATTCTCAATAATTTCAAAGGCTTGAATCATTCTTGAATGTTCTCTCCATCCTCTAAATGGAGATTTGAGCTTCTCCCCTCTGGATGTACCAAAAGGTCAAGTCTAACAGGGTGAAATATTACTTTTCTGTACCTTACATTCAGGTTGAATAGAGACAAATGTGCACCTTTAACTAGGAAACTACCTTAATAACTTTCATTATTTTTTATCTCTGCCTTTTATTATTATTTTACTTGCACAAGCGTCACTTTTCACTACACTGCTATTGCTGTTGTTTTGCTGCTACTACTGCTGCTGGTACTGTTTTTATTTTATACATTTTTCATTCTACATCGTGTTTTGTCTACATCAGGAGAAGCCATACAGAAATGTCATTGCATCTGGTATAATGACATTAAAGATCAAAACAGCATGTATCTGGTCTCATGCCATCTGCAAACAATTCTTTCAGGTACATGGATGTCCAGTTTGACTACTATAGACCAAGTCCTGCATATTTTAGCAATATTAACACCATTAAAATAAACCCTTTCAAAAGCTGAGAAATTCCAACTCAAAACAGTGTAAATTATACACCTTCGGCTATTAAATTATTTTCTCCATAAAACCTGATATGTCATTCTCACTGACCTGCAGCCGTCCATACAGCGCTGCCAGGTCCAGAGGAGTCTCCTGTTGGCTGTTTCTCATGGTGGGGTCGGTCAGCTCCTGAAGCAGCACTGAAACCACCTCAGAGTGTCCATACTGGGCAGCACAGTGAAGCGCTGTTTCCTTCTCATGGTTCTGTGGAAGAATGAACAAAAAAAAAGGATGAGAGAAGGGGTGGGACGTGTATGTAGGAATTATGGAATGATAAAGAGTTGGCAAGGGGGCGATGAAGTAAGGAGTGCAAGAGAGGGAAAAACAGAAGAAGGATGGAGGGATGCAGTGAGGCAGCAGAGAAGGTCAAGAGTAAAGAAGAAAGGTAGGTGAAAGAAGCAATGAGAAAATTAGAGGGGTAAGTGATAAAGGATGGGAAAAGATGATGGAATAAGGTTTAAGGAATAAAGGATTAAAAAAAGAGGAGTATGAGTTGGTGGCGATTAATAGCATGGAAAATAAGAAGATGGTGAGTTAGATGTAGGGCAAATGTAGGCGAGAGGATTGAGATATAAGGGAAGAAGAGAGGGATGAGGAGAAAGCAGTTAACTTTATTTATCGGAACATGGATACAAGGTGAAATTCAAGATGGAAAGCTGCATTCTGTCCAGACGTTTCCGCCACACATGTCTCGGTCAGTATATCAGTCTGCATGTACAAATTCCAAAAAGGGTGTCAGGTTTGTGATAGCTGTCAGGGGAAATCTATAGCTTCCTGTCCGTGAAATAGAAGAGATGGCCAAAAGCAAAAGTGTTTTTCCTCAAACCCTCTGTGCCTTTTTGGTCCAACACTTTTCTCTACACTTAACGATTGAGCTTCATCAATTCATATGTCAAAGGTGTACACCATACTTTTTTTTAATGATCTCTTTAAGTAACTGTCCAAACCGCTTACTAATTTGTTTGAATTCGGTTTACATTTACACTGATATAAGGACACGCAAGGCCCACAGGAAGAGTTACAGTTGTTGACAAATACATTTATACACTTATACATACATTTTATCAACTTTGTATATTGCTTAAAAATGCTAAATAGGGTGACTTAAAGGAAAGCGTTACCTCTAATTTACAATCATGTGAAAAAACTGACGCGATTTAGCCTAACTTCATTCACATTAATCAAAGTCACCCAGAGATCTATAATGATATATGCAGGCACTTTGGCCCAAAATGTCTCAGAGAGAAGTGCCTGTGTTTGAAAGGTCCTCATGTTTAGAGCAACTACGGCCATTTTCTGGTTCTCCAGGGGCCCCTGTCACCCTGTCAAGACAGAATCACTGTTGGTGGTCCCTTGGGTCCTCGGCAGAGGGACACAATGAAAGAGAGAGAGACATGATGGATAGCCATACCAGAGAATAAGAAAGAGAAGAGGATAGAGAGAGTACAAGTGGGCCCTAAAGGGGTAAATCTGTGTTCTTGTATACTTGAAAATATATAATCATGCAGCCGTAGATATACATACTGTACACATGATGGAAGCACACGCTTATGCAGTTGTGTGGATATATTATCAAAGGGGAGAAAGGAAAGTTACAAAAGGGCATGCGTGTTTAGTTGTGTTGTTGCTGGTGTTTGTCCAAGAGCAAAACCTACATTTTGAGTAAGTGGCTGAAATGTTACACTTGGTGATGTAACATTGAGAGTGGAAACAGGAGGGAGAGGACGAACAAAAGCAAGGGGAGACAGTAGGAGAGAAGACGGAAAGGAAAAGAAATTACTTAGAAATAGAGTTCCACAAAATCTAACGTCAACAAATCAAACATCAATCTCTACTAGTTTTACTTGCCTAAAGTAGATTCAGAGGAAATTATACAGTATGTAAAGTAACTTTATTACACTATCAGTGGAGTCTGGTCCCAGTTTAAAGTGTTCATTGCAACACTATAGCAGTTATTTGCCTTTTTCAGATCAAATCTGTGACATTGCGTCGTAGAAGTAGTACTGTAGTACTTTACAGTGTGATCCAAGTGTTTGGAACGGTCATTGTTACATTTTGGAATATGTGGCAGAGGTGCGGTCAAGTTATCAGGGATGTTAGAAGATGGGTCTGAAGTATGATTATTTTGGTCATAGCGTTCATACACTTTCTGTGATAAAACATCTATAAGCAGATATGCTATCAGATGATCCGTGGCCTAATTTATGTCAGTTTAGAGGTCCTTGATGTGAAAAAGCTTGGGAACCACTGAGCTAGCCATCTTGTAAAATAATAACAGAAAAATGGAAACATGCGTGAATGACATGTACAAGATACAGTAGGTCAAGATATATCTTTGATTTTCATGAAAAACCTTTAGTTACTACTAACAACTGCTACCATGTCAACTGAAAAAGAAGTTAATGGGAGACATTTCTTGCTCACAACTAAACAAAATAAGCCCAGCTCCCGATAAGAAATGGGTTAACATGAATAATAAACTGAATGAATGATGTGAAATGAAAGTCGGATTATCAAGTTGCTTTTGTTTTTAAACTAGCTCGACTTTCCATGTAAGCAACAGTAGAAAATATTCAGTTTCATGCTTTAAAATAGACAATTGTCTGCCCCCCATTCTCCTTCCATTTCTTTATCAAATTCCCCTACATTTGCTGCCTCTCAAACTATCATGATAACACACCATGACCACCATTCCGCTGCTCAGATCTCATCCTGTGCCTTTCCTTACTCTCTTTGTCCCCAGAGCCTCAGCCCTCCCTCTCCCTCTCGCTCCTCTCCTACTTTCATGTATCCCTCTGCGTAGTGAGTGAGAGAGATTTGAGATACTGTAGGTGTGAATATCAGAGAGAAAGAACCCCTATATGAAGACACACATACACTAGCAGCAGAAACATGCTCGGGAGCTTTCCTTCCTCCTCAACCAATCAGATCCATTTTTTCACCACACCCCTCCATTGATGGCAGAGTGGAAGCTTCCTGTGCAGGTCTGATTGCAGGCAGGTCCACTGTACAGTAAGCATAACAATCACACTCGTGCACACTGTAATTCACATTCATCGTAGTTTACTGGTGTAATTGTTGGTTGCAGTATGTTTAATGAACTCTATTTGCTCTGTTCCTGTGTGGCTATTATACTGTATTACTATTTTCCGCTGAAAAGACTAATTTCACCAAGGGAGCATTTAAGTGCCATCTTATCTAATCTACTGTATATATTGTCTTATATACTCCAAGTCCCAAAACACAACAAATGCAGTGCATTCAGTCATAATTTGCCACCGGCAGTATTCAGTGTAGAATAGCAATGCAATGTCTGGAGAATAGGTCATTCATCTATTAAAAAGGTTAAACGCAATAGCACATGGAAAAAGAAGTTCTAGACCCAATAGGTAATTAATTTTTAACCATGTACAATAACAGGTTGATTTGTAAGCAATGTTACACAACAAAATATCCTGATATATATAAAACAAGGTGGAAAAGATGAACAGCATGACACGAAGCAGTGGCACTTTCTGCCACAGAGTCGCTTATTTTTTAAGATACCCTTAGAGTGTGTTATTACACTTGTAGCCTATACCCTATACAACCCTCACACTGAAGAAAAAAAGAGAGGCACTGGTAAGATAATGTGAAGCATGGTGAAATATGGTTGCTATGGTTACCAACAGATAAGATACGTATGTGGTACACCGATTTAGGACAGTGGTTAAACCTTTGATCCAAACTGCCGTACAATTTTAACAGACGCCAGCCAATCACAAGTAAGCATTTTGCATGGCTGCTGTTATTGAAGAGTTCGAAGTAAATACACAGTTTGTGTGTTTGGTAATTATAATCAAAATAGTTCTCACTATAGTTTATAGTTTATCACTCTATTAACAGCATCCAAATCATTAACAACTTGGATCTAGTTGTGTTCTAGTGTTACTGTATTAGGGCAAAGCTTCAGAACCTTTTTAGCTTGGGACTCCTTAAAAATCAAGCAATGTCTATTTGCAGCCCTGTCTCACTCGTTGCATATTTCTTGCCACTCTCTGGGCTTTCACACCTAACACACAAGTTCAACTTTGCACAGAGCAAGGCCATTATTTTAGTGCATTTTCAGCCAAAGCTCAACTAAATTGAACTTTGACCCTAAAAACACTGAGCTCCACAACGCATGTAATATGGGTTTCTGGTACTGACAGGAGATGAAAGTTATGAGGGTGCAATTTAACTTTTTTATTTTATGGGCCACCAGGCCGTGGGTAGAGAAATCTCAAACGTGGCAGAAGTATCAGAGTACGGACGGGCACGCACACGCACACACACACACACATACACACGCACGCACACCATTGTTGGCGCTGCCAATGACCCGTTCTCTGCAGCCTTAAACGGACAATAAAGCTTTGTCTGTCCAATCCACTGTGCCTCTCACACACAGCTTTAGATAGGGAAAACGCAATTCCCAGACAGAAAGGAAAGTGACAAAGATATGAACAGAGACACAGAGTGATAGAACGAGGGAGATAGAGAAGAAGAGGAGGAGAGAGAGAGTGGGAGAAGTAGAGAAAATCCCGCTATGTTCTCAGAGCGAGCTATATATTTCCATTACACTTGCTCTGACAGCTTTCCGATATCATCTAGCAGTTGGTGTATTGTTGCTGATTGAGCCCTGAGCAACAGCCATCTACTAATGACACATCAACAGGCATGGCAGCACATTATTGACATGCCCATAGAAATGGATGTCAGTGCTTTTCTTTCATCAGTATACGTATATGGTACTGATACACAGTTAACGGTCATAAATATTTAATGTATGTGTAATGAAAATTATCTGCTTGTCCCTTTTACCAAGACAGCTGCATGGTTTTATTATTGTGTAATAATTTTTTTTATGATACATCTTTACTATCCATGCAGCATCCCCTGCATTACCCTTCTTAACTGTAGGACACACACAATATCTACTTGCACACTTGTATTACAAAACATTTACACACACACACACACAGTCGGCGTCAAACAAACCGCTACATCCATGCAAATAAGCGAGCCTTATCAGACAGGCCGGGGCTGAAATGAAACTAGAGCGAATGAAGCGCAGAGGTATTTGTTTGAACATACACCATGTTAATGCTGATGAACTGATATGCAGGATGAGCTTGGTCTACGTTGCGGCATCTCATAATCCCAGCAGCTCAGCGCGTTGCCTGGGGAGAGCTGGGTAAATAAATAGAAAATGAAAAACATGGGCGACACCGAGGTGAAACTGTTTCTCTCCTTTCTCACTCTTGTCTAATCTTATAAATATGCATACATCTCTCTATTTACATGTAGCCTATACAGAATATACTATACTGTAAATAAAGTCAGTACACATAGGGTTTTTCTTGTGTACATACATTTAGAAGACATTTTATTTTATTTTTACAATAGCTACAACATATCAATGATCATAGTTTGTATTTCCTTATATATCTTGTTTGATTTTAATTTTAGTAATGTATTGTATTTTTTCCTTATAATTTTTTTTAATTTAAGATGTTCAGGTGTTTCTTTCAGGCAAAAGGATGGGAAAAATATAGTTTGATGATGTGTGAATAAAAACTTTCAGCACATCATACAAGAGTGTTTTGTATCGAATGAGAGGCAGAAAGAGAAGGAGCAGGAGAGGCATCCTTCCCTTACTTCTCTTTTTAGCCTGAAGCTATTAAGGTCTTCCGAATGGAGAAGAAAAAAGAGCAGTTATTAAGAGAGTGGGGCGTTTACAATGATATAAAACAAAGAAAAGAAAAAGCAATTGCTTGATAAATGACTTAAACAATTCACCAAAATCGTGGCCACCTAATCAACAAATACATTTATAATTTCAGCTCTACTAATATCAAGATACTTTTAAACATTTTTC
Source organism: Sander lucioperca (assembly GCF_008315115.2). NCBI lineage: Eukaryota > Metazoa > Chordata > Actinopteri > Perciformes > Percidae > Sander > Sander lucioperca. The sequence continues at coordinate 7,976,590 of NC_050192.1, read as the reverse complement.
CTATTCAGTATTGACTTCAAAACGGTGATCATGATGATCATGTTGACAACTGATTATAATGCTAGTTGTTCATAATTTATGTTTTATTGATTACAGTATAAAATGAACATGACAACCTTCGGGCATAGTTACAATTGCAAATAAAAAGGGACCTTATCACTGAATCTGCATTTCTATACATATTTCAAACATAAAACACGATGTTTCAAGTACTGCATTTTCACAAATTCACTCTTTTATAAAAGGCAGTCTTGAACTAACTCCGTTCAATAAATCAGAACTGCTTTGATTGTTTTGACTGTATTCATCATATTTGAAAAACATCATGATAAACATTATTTTATCCTTGACCAGTGTTGTGAAAACCAACTCATAAAATCTGCAAATGTGAAATGTATGGATAAAAGACAAAGAATTCGATAAAGGGAATTCAATGAAATGAGCTTCTAACAAACTGGATTGCTTTTAGACCTGCATCAGACTGAGGATTTATCAGAGGTGCAGTAGACTCGGCCTTGGTTTAATAGAGACGGTCTTCCCTTCAGCAAGACACAAAATCCCAAACAGCTCCAGGTAGTTGAAATTTGAACTCTGATCTTCCTCTAGGGTTAGCAACTTAAAGAGGAACCATATTTTCATTTTCTGTCAAAGTACCAAAGAGGAAAATCCTGCAAAACGTTTTTTTCCACGTCTTCATATAACATCTCAATTAACACACTCGCACACAATCTGCTCCCAGCTTGCAAGAATCACTCAGGGCTGTAGTTTGTTTTTGATAAATGGCGAGATGAATCAGTTTTCTTTAGCTAAACTATAATTAGGAAGCCCACTGCCAACAGAGCATCAGGCTGTGAAAACATATTACATAACACTTTTTTGCACATTACTCATAAAAAAAAAAACATCCTATGGCTCAGTGTGACTGTGTGTTTTGGTAGCAGCGGGCATGGCGGTAGGCAATGTTTGAGGAAGGACTTTCCCAGGGCGGTTTCTACTAGCAGCATGTGTTCTCACAGAGGCCGTGTTCACATGTTGACCGTCAGGAAACATATGGTTTCATTTTCATGTGTGGTAGCAACATGTGTGCATGATAGGGCATGGAATTGCCAAGACTGTAAGATGAATACACACAGGCACAAACACAGAAAGACATTTGTGGAAACACAGCAAGCAAGCAACCTCATTACCTTTCACCTTTGTCTTAGTTCACACAGCCTCTGGGCTCCCAGAAGGCCTTGCTGCACCTGGAGAAAAGCCTACAGGAAGTATTTCATGCATGCACATGTCCACACATGCGCACGCCACATTTGAAGCACAGATGGTGCTTCATGCAACATCCTTCTAATCTCGCTTATTATCTCCCTTGGTTTTATGCTGCTGATCTCCTTTCTCCTCCTTTGGGAGAACAAAAGGGGAGATAGAAGACAAGAGGGAGAGAAAGGAAAAGAATAACCCTCTGTGCTTCTGTTTATGGAAAAGAAAACATTCTTGGGATATATCTGCAGCACAAGGGGACATACTTGACCTAATCAGTCAACCACACACACATAGAACAACCCTTAAATTGACTAGTCCAGAGGCCCCATACAGAGGTTGAGTGCTGGTTCCCACACACGCACGCAAGCACGCAAGCACGCAAGCACGCACGCTCTACGTCCCTCACACTGCCACGGCCAGGCACAAGCAAAATAATCTTTATAATGTGGGTAAAATGTGTCATCATTAGTCAGTCAACATACTCTGCCTGGATGCATGTTATTCTAAGTGCCGCTGGTTCAAATCCTGGGGCCAAAAAAACTGAGCATGGGACCCGAGCTGTTTTGGACATCATGGCATGGCAAAGCTGGTTGCGTCACTGAAATCTCCTAAAATTGCATTTTGGGGCACTCTGGTGGTCTAGGGGTTTAAGGGGCCCATAATGAGCCACCGGAAATTCATTTTAAATCAAATTAAAACTTGGTTGGGTAATCCATCACTTTAAAGATTTTGTCTCTATTTTTTTGTAGCATTACAGCTGGAACACACCGGGCGCGTAAGGGTCACGTATAGCATCGTAACGCAACTGTTTTTATTTCGGCGCCCATGTTATCCAATCTGTCCGTTCATACCGGGCGTGCAGCGTCAGCATAGCGTCAGCATAGCGTCAGCATAGCGTCAGCGTGCTGCAGCAATAGTTTCGGCGTCTCCTCTATGTCTTGCGCGATACGCGAGCGCAGTGGCGACTGGTCATTAGGGGCAGGTGGGGCATAGTGGCTTGCAGTCAACTAGTGACGGCTAAATAACTGGCACTGGTAGCCACTGTGTTCACGTTACAATGCTGTCTGATTTGTGGAGCCATGTGGTTTGTTGACATGTTAACAGAGTGAGATACAGAGTATTCTAGTTTTACTGGTATGTAGCCCATCTTTTGAAATTGTGCCCCACCAATATTTTAGATATAACAATGCCACTGCACGAGCGTATGTGTCAAGCCAGGCAGGTAATCCTATACAGGAAGACCACAGATACTTTACAAAAATAAAACACATTCAAAATAAAATAAACACCTACCCACAGCAAGACACGCAATCACTCACACACACACACAAGCCATAAGTGTCACTTGTACAACATTTCATAATAAACGTATACATTTGTCACTGAAGTTATCCCCACTCATCCTGGCGCATGATCAGGCACGTATCTACACTACGCGACACTTGCGCGCTCGGTGTGTTCCAGCTGTTTTGTGTTATGCAGCAGCATAAATATGGGACATGAGTCTATTCAACAGAATTCAGTCAGTTGCCAAACTTTTTTTAAAGCAGTACACAGCCACATTCACATTTTTTCATGGCATCTACAGTATGTTTGCTTTTTTGTTAATCATCTAGCTTTGAGCTTTAAAATCTAACGCTTTGTGATGCTCAGTGGCCGATTCTCAAATGTGGAACCATCCTTGAATGCACCACAAAGATGAGTTTCTCAAAATGGTCCTTGTAAGGATAGGCTAAGTCAGTGGTTCCCAAACTTTTTCTGTTCAATACAAATACACAATATACGATACCACCCCCCCCCCCCAGAGAGAGATCTGTATATATAGTCCGTACATATATTAGTGAGAGAGAGGTACAACAATCAGCTTTTTCTGTGAAGGGATAGTCAACAAGGAACAATGCGATTCGACTGGAAGATTGTCAGTCGGCTCCTTAGATGGAATTGTGGTCACCACTACGTATTTTCTTGCCTTTGTTTTGGTAGTTGTGGTGTTTGGTGTAGCTTCATTGTCTGCTTTACATTTACCTGGCAGTCCTTTTACTGCCTCACTGTCTCTCATACATACAAACAAAAAAACATGCACACACAGTATGTTACAATAATATTCTCCAGTCAGACTATACACACACACACACACACACACACACACACTCTACTGGGACCAATTAGGCAGTAAACAGTGGTCTGGAACTGGTTTACCGCCAACTAATAACATCCACTAACCTCGAATAATCCTCTATTGGCTGCAGCATAGAACTGGCCCACCTACACACTTCCCACCACCTATGCTCTCAGGACATTTCACACTAATTACAGCTCCCTCCTGTGTCCTTTTCCAGTCTCCTGTCGCTATTTGTTACCTCATGTACAAAGGTGAGCACAAATGTTGTTTCTCTTGTTATACAATATTAAGACAAACTGTGTGACCCTCTAGTGTCACCCGATAAAACTAAGCTGCACACCCAGATACACATACACTCAACCTCTGACACGAGTAATGTGTACGTGGGCAGAGTAATATCTTTGAGAATGGGGTAATGTGCACCCAATGGCTTGCTGCTGTAAGTCTCGATGATGGGTGTGAGCATGTGTGGACCTCAGTATATCAACCTGACTAATGTATTCAGGCCCTGCTCTCTACAGCAGACAAGATAGACAGTGGGAAAATATGGAGCTTAGGCATTGTAAACATACTAACACTATAAATCTTACATTCAGATTTTTGCCTGCAACCTGAAAACGACTGTACCCTCACACCGACAACGCATAACTGCAAGAATACGGTACAACGATGCATCACAGGTACCGTAATTTAAACTTGTAAAAGACAGTGGTTAAGGCATGTGAAGGCATGTGAAGGCCCAGTCATGCTGGAGACTGTGTTTTGCCTTGTCTGCGTGCAATAGTTTGACAGACAGCATTGACAGCTTGCTAATGTGAGCTCTGTAGCTTAGCATTTTCACAAGTTTGTATTGTACAGAAGAGAGAGATGAAAACTGATAACAGGGTAGATAATAGTAATTTCCAGGTTGTTGATATACAAGGCTCAAACGGAGATGCATGATACAAAGAGAGAACAAGAAAGACAAGAAAAGCCGTCCAGTGCAATTAAAGGATTAAAAACAACCGAGGTGTTTATAAAGCTTCATTTCTTCTTTCTTTCACTGATGCACATGAATATGTTGTGTCTTGGTTGCCGTGCTGTGTTGCCGATGTGTGGAAGAGAGATTCGCTGGATACTGTTCTTGATTATAAAAAGGTTTATTACATCAAATATTACAGCATCCATTTACAGGTCCTGCAGAACCTGGAGAATACACTGCCAATATGCATCCTAATTCTAGCTTTACATTTCACAGCTTATATGGAATAGCTTAGGTAACATGTTAGATAACATATGGAACATTCAAGTTGACATAGCATAGGTTAGTGTTCTCTTCAGGGGCTTCCTATAGTTCGTTAACCCCTCAGCATCCAATCCCAGACCGTCTTTTGAGCTTTATACAGACATTAAACCTATAAGTCCATCAGATACTACAAATAAAAGCTAACTTAAGCATAACCAGAGGAATTCTGTAAGATCTGAAGATTTAAGTGTAATGATAAATATTATTTTCTCTTTTTTCGCATTCAAATGTATTTACTGCCAGGACAAGATTAAGATTAGTAATAATTACGTAAATATAGATATCTATGTCATTTTCATTGGTCCTCTGTTACTCAATAGAACAAAACTGTGATGCAGTCAGTTTGTATCTTTGCATTATGTTGGCAGCATGTAACACACATCCTCCTTGCTAAGTTTTTATGTGCACACCACACCAAATACTGACACAACAGCATTAGCCTGTCTCCATTTTCAACTTTCTTTGACTGTAAAATGATGACTTGTAGCTATTAAGTCTCACCCCCTACACATAAACAGCATTAGGGTTTGCTGAAAGTTATTGTAGAAAGTTAAATAAAATAGCAACAGAAATCACAGATACACTAAGTAACTGACTGCACTTCACATCACCCAAATAACTGGAATGTTTGTGTTTCAAAAACTGAAAACGTCAGGTGACAGATCTTCATATGCTCTATATGCTCCATTAACCACCACACACACACACACACACACACACACACACACACACACACACACACACACACGTTGACTATGCACTGAAGTCAGCATCTGTACGGTATCTTTCCAATCAGCATCTTTCACCCTATATGTGTCCACGCTGCCTGCACAGCAGCCCACTCAGCTCTACAAATCAATGATGGGGTATAAAAGGAAAATTACCTGTGTTCACTTGCTGACAAACCTCTTCATTTCAGGGGCAATAGACACCATTTATCACAGCAAACAATTAGGCTCTAACAACTCACAGAGGGAAATGATTTGGCTAATGGTGACAGAGGAAAATGTGCTTATTATGCAGAGTAAATAATGCTCCGATAACCTGGGAGGTCCATTACTACACTGCCATTAGGAGTAGGAATATTTAAAAAAAAGACATCAAGATTTTAGCTCTCAACACCCTCTGTATGCTTCGTGCTCATCTTCAAATGACAGCGCATCAGCGAGAGCGTGACATCATCAAAAAAACTGCAAGCAGAGATGGACAGGAAAAGAGTTAGGGAGGAGGAGGAGGTCAGTTTTGCTGATGAGGAATGACAGCGGTGGCAGGCTGAATGCTCCCAGAGTTGAAACGCTCAGCCGGCTGTCAGAGAGAGATCCCTGGGAACTGTAAAGGATCGGCTCTGTTGGACAGGAGCCATAACGAGACGGCCTGTGGCAGAGCTGGTTTAAATGCCCCAAGAAATACAACAGAAGAACTCAACTTTAATTTAGCTGATGAGACCTTTCTTGTTCTGGAACAGTTACACCACAGAGGGAAAGTGTTTCTTTTAGCCGCAATTGACCATTTAACATGGAAATGCGGGCAACAACATGAACAAAGGTTAGATGTATGTGTTGTTTCTTTTTCTAGAAGGTTAACTAATAAATGGCTTCTCTAAGCTACAGAAATCCAGATATGAAGTTATAATTAATCCAGTGAATTCACTTGCCTCTCTCAGAGATTTGTCAGAGGTCAGGGCCAGAGGCATTTAGAGCTGATACAGAATACGGCTGACCCTGACATACCCTAATTAAATGGATAACACCAACACATGCAGCAGCAGAAATGGACTATCAATTAACAAGCAGCTGCAATCAAAAAGAGCAGCAATATAGCTTGATAATAATGTCCTGCTTCAAAGACTAATTTATAAAATAATATCTGAAGGTCCTGTTTACACCCTTCTACTGACAACTAAACATTCTGTAGTTAACTGTAGGGCTGGGAAATATATAGATATTATATCAGCATCGACATATGAGGCTAGAGATCATCTTAAATTTTGGATATCGTAATATCGTGATATAACACGTGTTGTCTTTTCCTTTTTTTAAAGGCTGCATTACAGTAAAGTGATGGCATTTTCTGAACCAGACTTCCTAGGTGGTTTATTATTTGCCTTTATCTATTTAATCATTGTATCCACATCATTGGTGATTATTTATCAGAACTCTCATTGTGTTAATATTTTGTGAAAGCACCAATAGTCAACCCTACAATATCGCCGCAATATCGACATTGATGTATTTTGTCAAAACATATCGTGATATTTGATTTTTTTCGATATCACCCAGCTCCAGTTAACTGTACTGTAATTAAACATTCTGTAGTTACGATCTGTCCAATCTGAGTTTTCTCAGTTCTGTTGCACAACTAAAACAACTTTTGAACGTACACATGTTCCACCAAAACAAGTTCTTTCCCGAGGCTTTTTTGCAGCGGCACCATGGCTCCGTGCGACAATTGTGATTGGTATAAAGAAATGCCAATAAACCAGAGCACGTTTCTCTCCCATCCCACAATGCTGTGTGGACTAGCCAGGCCCTCCTCGGCAGCACTGTGGAAGAAGGTACTGTAATTAAACATTCTGTAGTTAAGTGTACTGTAAGCAGACCAAAGAAAATATTTTTCTATCCAATTCAATAACTGTGATTCAAATTCAATAAAGTAAGTGTAAGATTGTGGCCTAATGTTAGACTATAAAAAGACACGCAGTTCTAATAAACCTAGAATTCACATGACGTTTCCCACAGGTGGCATTGGCAATCAAGGCTTTTCAGAGGAGGATGATGGGATTACGGTGTTTACCTGTTGGTTGACCCGGCAGTGCGAGGGTCCATGGTGGATGAGGATGCGGACGATGTCCACGTCTCCCCGCCAGGCGGCCAGGTGCAGCGGGAAGCAACCCTTGCTGTCAGGCACATTTGTGGATGCCTCAAACTGGAGCAGCTTTAGTACAACTTCCCTGAGATAGACAGATATATACAGGTCAATATATACACTGTGTGCAAAATTATGAGGCAAGTTGTATTCCTAAGGATTTATTGTATTGTAACAAATACATTGCTCTGTCAATCAAAAATGTTAATAAACCTCAAATCTGAATATTTAACAAAGGAAAAGTGAGTTTTGGCTTTCTCTGGAGAATATCTAGGTGCAGAATTATTAGGCAACTATTAGTGTGCAGAATTATTATGCAACTAAATGAAAAACTAAAATGTTCCCATCTCACTTATTTTAATTTCTTAGCGTAAGAATAAAACTCAAAATGTACAAATAAACACTTCTGACAGTTCAAGAAATATTCAGTGACCAATATAGCCACCCTTCTTTTCAATAACTGTCATGAGCCTTCCATCCATGGAATCTGTTAGTTTCTTGATCTGTTGATGATCAACTTTTTGTGCAGCAGCAACCACAGCATCCCAAATGCTGTTCAAAGAGGTGTATTGTCTTCCCTCACTGTAAATCTCACGTTTAAGAAGGGCCCACAAGTTCTCAATGGGATTTAGGTCAGGTGAGGAAGGGGGCCATGTCATTATTCTGTCATCTTTAAAGGCCTTTGCTGGCTAGCCATGCAGTGGAGTACTTGGATGCATGTGATGGAGCATTGTCCTGCATAAAAATCATGGCCTTATGAAGGATATAGACTTTTTCCTGTACCACTGCTTGAAGAAAGTATCTTCTAAAAACTGGCAGTAATTTTGGGAGTTGATTTTAAGTCCATCTTCAACTCGAAGAGGTCCAACTAGCTCATCCTTAATAATAGCAGCCCATACCAGTACCCCACCTCCACCTTGCTGGCGTCTGACTCGAAGTGGAGCTCTGTGCCCATTAGTTATCCAGCCACGGGCCTGTCAAGAGTCACTCTCATTTCATCGGTCCATAAAACCTTTGAAAAATCTGTCTTCAGATATTTCTTGGCCCATTCTTGACGTTTCAACTTATGAGTCCTGTTAAGTGGTGGTCGTGTTTCAGCCTCTTACCTGGGCCATGTCTCTGAGCACTGAACACCTTGTACTTCTGGACACTCCAGGTAGGTTGCATTTCTGGAATATGGCGGCACTGGAGGTTAATGGGTTCCTGGTAACTTCACGTTTAATTCTTCTCAAGTCTCTAGCAGTTAATCTGCGTCTTTTTTTCTCCACACGTTTCTTGCGACCCTGTTGACTATTTGCAACAAAACGTTTGTTCGGTGATCATGCCTCAATATCTTTGCTACTTCAAGAGTGCTGCATCCTTCTGAAAGGCATTTTACAATTTTGGACTTTTCAGTCTGTTAAATCTCTTTTTTTGCCCATTTTGTCTGAGGTAAAGAAGCTGCCTAATAATTATGCACACCTTGATATAGGGTGTTGATCACTTAGGCCACACCCTCCCTCATTACACAAATACACATCACCTGATAATGCTTAAATCAAATTAGCATTCAAGTTTATATAACTTGGAATTGGAAAATATGCATGAAAATGACAATAAGGTCAAAATACTCACTTGCCTAATAATTTTGCACACAGTGTATAAACAGATCGAAAGATGGAGGGATAGAGAGAGGGAGCAGAAGCCGAGCTGGCCGACCTGAAATCTGAATCATGGAATATTGACACATTTCCCTTGAAAACACCAAATCAAACATTTTAACCTTACTGCACGAATAATTCATCTTTCGCTGTGGAACATACAGTACAATGCAACCCTCAGACATACCGCATCATTTATAATTTTACTCCAAGAAGGAATTAAATCATGTTAAAATCAAAATACATGAATTGTGAGCTGCCTTTTCTTTGCCCTCATATTCTGTGACCTTGGTGATATTTTGTTTAACTGGTTAAATAAATGAGTTGTGCTTCCTCTCATAGTCAGTGCAATTTTCTACAGAATTGTTTTTTTTTTTCCCCCTGGCAACAGTTTCTTTTTTTCCCCAGGCATGACAGTGATTGTGGGTTTTGACACTTTCAGACTTCAGCTGTGTCTCATCACTCTTCTCTGCAGCATCAGGCTCAAATTAGCTGGAGCCAAAATAAGCTTAAATGACCAACATAGTTTTTTGTACCATATGTTATTCAAGAGATCATAATGTTGACCGAGATGGGTTCTGCATTAAAATGAAGATTTTTAGTGATGAAGTTTAGCATAATTTATCACATAGACCATCTTTACTTTAACCCCTTTCTTATTTCAATCAAACCTGTATTGTCCATAACTATAACACTCTTAGGAGGAAAAGAGAAACAGAGGCTGTTCTATGTTTAATTAAACACACTGACAGAATAAACTACACCAGTTGGAAATTTTGCACTTCACAATTGCATGCACAATATTGCAAAAGACAAAATCCGCCCTGTTTTGTCTCCGTGATCAATGCCTTTAAATCATGGGTTTAAAAAGTAGGTTTATGTATATCAACGTGTACATGAGAAGCTGAAGTTCAAATTGTTTGTATTATAGCTTGTGCTAGACAATTTACGCTTCACTAGTCCATGCCAGTGTCTTATCTACTTTTGTGTTTCCTTTACCTACTTCACTCAGTACTGGAGGCAGTGATAGCAGAGTTCAACTGGAAATTAAATACAAACAAACAATGAAAACAATTAATAGAAGACAAACATTTCCATGTTTCCCTCTAATAAAGTTATCTCTATTATACAAATAGATAGAGCGACAAATCATAGCGCCTGGGTTTGTGCCAGAAATCCATTTAGCTGCTGCTCAGTAGTAGTAATGTCAGCGATACTGTTTTATATTAGGAAGTCTTCTGCTGAAGTTGCCACCTCTCTCTGAAGAGGAAAGGTGAAGTGCCTCATTTCCATTCAAAATGTCAGGGGGAGAATCCGAGGAGAGAGAAGGGCAAAGCCTCTCGCAGGAGCAGGGGTGAAAGCAGCACTGAGATGCTTAATCAACTGATTTGTTAATTAATAATTTATTATATTTTTACATAATTCACTCTGGTTTAAGTGGCAGTTGTCCAGCAAAATCACACTGGGAGTATCTCAGGGTCAAATACATACTGTAGACTGTAAAAAATAAGGTCAAATATGAGAATATTCAACTTCTTGCAGTTTGGATTGAGCCTGCTTGCATCACTGAAAGGCTTTTTTTAAAAAATAAAAATGTGGTAAATGATTAAATATAAAAAAACAATTGAAACCCAGCCTGAATAACAAATCTCTAAATACAGCACTGCCTGTTGCCAGGTTTTCTCTGTCTATATCTTAATTGCTGGTTCTCTTTTTACTATCCTACCTAAACGTTAAAGTGCTCATATTATGCTCATTTTCAGGTTCATAATTGTATTTAGAGGTTGTACCAGAATAGGTTTACATGGTTTAATTTTCAGAAAACACCATACTTTTGTTGTACTACACATTGCTGCAGTTCCTCTTTTCACCCTGTGTGTTGAGCTCTCTGTTTTAGATACAGAGTGAGGCATCACACTTCTGTTCAATCTTTGTTGGGAGTCGCACATGTGCAGTAGCTAGGTAAGCACTGCTAGCTTGTCAGTTGCAGAGTATGAGGTCATGCCACGCTAGCAGCTAGGCGAGCATTATAACGTGTCTTACAAAGTGACACGTTTGTCACGGAAATAAAGGCTGGACTACAATAGAGCTGTTTGGAGCAGTTTGTGAACAGTGTTTTCTCTGGAAGATGGTAAGTGCCTTTGGGGTGGACTTTGGACTTTTTCACTTTGTAAACCTATAACATGCAAAAAACAATATATAACACAATAAAGGAAAGGGGAAAAGGCCAAAAAGCATAATATGAACACTTTAAATCATTCCCTTGGAGTTTTTTGTTGGCGGCCTAATTTTCAATCTGAGGCTGCAGTTTTCTCTCCCTCCCTCCAATCCTCTCCAGTTGATCTGAAGGAGGAAATCCACATAATTGCCCCCAAAACAGTTCTAATCCTTCAGTTCTGCCAAACTGGGATAGTGGTCAGGCTTGCAGCTAATCCACACTGTGTACCAGATTTCTCAGCAGGCCCAGGTGAAGAAAGGAAGCGGCCCTTTAGTTCTGTGCAGACGCACACAGAGCAGTCACTGTTCATCTTTTGCAGGAATATTGTTTTTGCAATTTTGTATTTTTGACTATTATTGACAACTCATTTTGAGAGTACAGGTGTGGCATGACCGTGGAACAATGACTGTTTTAATGTGATTTTGCAATTGGAATTCACTTGTTTTCTAAATTCTGTGTGACCCTTCATACAAAGCCTTTTGAAAAATCAGATTAACTCTGAAATACCAGTTACCATTTTTTATTTATGCATTCAACCTTTCGATATCTTTATAGCAACATATCAAAAGGACAAAGTGAAAACAATGTAACAATTTAAATGGGACTGCTGGTAGTGATGAACCTTAGTTGACTCAGCAACAGTGTCAAACCTAAACCAAGCAGCTCCCTTCACTCCAGCAGAAAATATTCTGGAAGAATCCAACTGTTACATAACAGTTGGATTCTTCCAGAATATTTTAAATACAGGGGCATTTTACTGGAAAATTTAGTAAATGCAACAACACCAAAACTGCCATAGCATAAAATGCAGTGCAGACCTGTAGCAGAGCTAATGCTGTGACTTCTTCATATAGGTTAACAGGGCTCAGTAACGCTGCTGCTAACTCCACAGTCAGGCTCCGGATACTTTCCTTAGTAAAAAAAGAAAACGAGTGAAGACGTCCTCACACTGCTGTATATTTACAAGAAGTAACTTCGGTCTCTGAAAACTCTTTACTTTATTATTAGTCGCTCCACAACATTGTTTAGAAAACAGAAAAACAAAAATAACGTTTTTTTTGTCATTAGACCACTCAGCAGGTGTCACTGATTACCATGAAAATATGGCTCTAAAAGCTGAGTTAGCCTGGTTTTTTTTTTGTTTTGTTTGTTTAACAGTGTAACTTGCATCAGACTAATCCAAGAACAATATTAAGACTGGACCCAACACTACTGACCAGTCTAAATCTGTTTGTGAAACCGGGGCCCCTCTACTTTATGGAGCTGTAGGGCTAACGTTAGCTGCTTCAGCTCCTACTTTATGCTAACGTTAACTTCGCTCTCTCTAGGTGCAACTGTTTTGTTTCACTTTCACCGCTCTCCTGGCGTTGTTTTTGGCCACAACAGGAAGCGGTTTTCAGCAATAAAGCTCTAAAAACCCACTATACATGCATGCTCAGCATCAAATGGCAGACAAAGTCAGAGACTGTTAGCTGGCGAACATACATAGCTAGTTGATCATTAGAGTCAGGTATTTCTCTCAGGAGACCAAACACAGAGCTAACAGATAAAAGACACTGAGTGTTGGACTTACACTCATCAGGTGTCCAGAAGCATGACTCTAAATTAATTATGGTGTTGCTCCGTAAATGCTGGATGTGTAAATAAAGTTCGCCATATCAATTTAAAAGGTGTGTTGTGTTACAGCTTGTTTCTGCTGCCCCCAAGTGGCCCAGAAAAGGAGAGACCTGACCAAAATGTACACAATCACATATGGCACAAAGCACAATGGGACCTGAGAGGAATACAGGGGAGAGATTAACTATTTAAAACTGTTACAGTACACCACTGTTCACTTGACAGGAGAAATAGAAAAACAATAAAAGGAAACATTTACCTCTGACTTTTTTACCCTGACTACACAATGTATTCTACATACAAGACATTCCAGCACTGCAACATATTAGTGCTAAAAAGAATTGTCAATTAACTGGTTGATGGATTGACAGAAAATGAATCAACATTTATTTCGATGAAAGCTTTTTTTATCATTTACTGGACAAAAATACCAATAATTTGATGGTTCCAGCTTAAAGATACATCAGACACTTAATTGCACATACATGTATGGAAATGCATATAAGTAAATAATACTAGAAGACACAAAAACAAGTTTACCTGTGTCCATTAAGTGAAGCATGATGTAAAGGTGTATATCCTGTGCTGTCTGTGCAGTTGACATTCAGGCCCTTCCACATGCTGGAGATAAAACAGAGATACATCAGAATTAATCCACCGCAGCCACTTACACATCATCTCTCAGTATTTAAGTGACTGTTGTTTGGTAATGTGCTGGTTGACACTCTGTGTGGTTTTAGAAACATAGTTAGGTACATTTTGAATTGCTTCTTAGTCAGAAAACACAGGCCTGAACAATTTAACATCTTTAATTCATCAATTTGTTTGAGTATATTACCTATCCTATCTGCTGCACCTGCTCTGTTTCAGACCCAGGAAATGGCAAACCACACCCAGCCAATTAGTATTCACTATCTTCATGGAATGTGCCAAGTGTGGGTTAGATAGAGGGGGGGTTGTGATGTCATTTTGAGAAAATGCTATTTCAGAGCAGTTTTTGCAGAGATTTGTCTCATTTAACTGATATTTGTGCCATGTTAAATTACTATGTTTATCCACTGAGAAAGAGATGAATACCTGTTGCGAGTTAATTGATTTATTTATTGTGATGTCTCCTATAGTAGCCTAGTAAGAGCTACAGGGTTCATAAATAAATATGAACCGCACAACACAATCTCATAAGGATAGCTAGTTGTGCACATATACACACACACACACACACACACAAACACACACAATACACACACATAGAAACAGACATACACACAGAGAGCCCAGGGTTTCCCCATGGTTATAATTATATGACCTCTCTTTTTCATATGAACTCCTCCATGTGCGTCAGAGAGAAGTACTAATTAGTTGAATTCCAGTCTGAGGAGCTCTGGGCTGAAAAGCAGAATCAAGTGACTTTTAGAAGCGACTGTATTAGCTTTTATTTAAAATGGAAAACAACCTGATACAGGAGCTTCTGACACGGAGTCTCAAAATGCACAACTGTCTCATAGGCTTCTTCTACTGAATGTGGATACTGTTTGTAATGTGTAGCTATGCTAATGTCTTGTTGCTTCCTGTAGCTCTGCATGACTAACTGAGAAAGCTTATCTGTTGTTTTAGCGGTCTGTATAGTGTCTTGTTGACTTCTATCTGTATAGTTTAACCTGTACTAATGTCCGTCTTTTTTGATATAGGTTCATTGCATTTCTGTGTTTATTTCTGTTTTAGGCGATTTAGTCTCTAAACTGCACTGTGCTCATGTATTTAATTGTTTAAAATATGTATCTAGTCACAACCCTCATCTCTCCATTTTAATAATTTTGGAGTAAAGGTATCTTGGGAAATGAAGACTTAAATATCAATACTTCCGTCAAATGTTCATGATTTTTCTTGTATGTTCCTTTTACTTCATGGCCTGTTTTGTTGGAGGAAAAACAGAATGCACTTTAAAATAGTTATTTGTATTCCATTTATTGTAACAAATGCATTGCACTTATATTTTCCCATTCATTGACTGATTCTGTGTCTTGTGGTCAACAGCTAAACATTGTTGAGGCAGCAGAACATTCACTGAGTTTGACAGACATTAACACAATAGTCAAGGGCAGTGGTGTAATGTAGTGAGCACATACACATGAACACACAACTAAACGTGAATTAAAAGTGGTATTGAGGGCAGGCGCACACACACACACACACACACACACACACACACACACACACACACACACACACAGAAAACACAGCGTGCATCTAACAATAGAACAAGTCGGTTGTAGCTAAGGATGCAGAACATTTTTCTTGCTGCATTCAATGCTGAACTAAATGATGACCATAAACGAACCACATCCAGGTGCCCTTAAATAAAATAAATGCCCTAAAAGGTGCATTTTACACAAAAACAAAAGAAACACAACTACATACACACCTATGCACCTTAATACAGTACATGAAAATTACACACATGTAACACACACGAGGGCAAAGGGCAGAGACCACAGAGAGAGACACACAGCACAAGCTTGTTTCTATTGGGCCGGCTGATCTCTACATGCTGCGCGAGTGTGTGTGTGTGTGTGTGTGTGTGTGTGTGTGTGTGTGTTCAGATCGATCATGCTGCTCTTCTGACCCCTTTCAGCGCTGACCTATAGAACCAAGTAGGATGGCTTGTTAAAAAGAGCAGACTGACAGAGGGTGAGGGGAGAGGGAGACAACAGACAGCAGGAAGCCAAAATATAATAAGTGGATAAAATGTGATGGAGGCAAAATCAGAGACAACAAGGAGTGAAATGAATGCCTGTTTTAACTCAACTGTCAAGTACATTTGGATAGATTTGATTTCCCCAGATCCACAAACATCCACCATAAAAATAAAAAAGTGTTACTGAATACATTTCTGTTGTCTTTTACTGTCAGATAATGGTATATGTGCCACATCTAAAAACTAAAAAACACACTTGCCATGTGTGCTGCTTAGGGAAATGAAGGAAGACAGACAGCAATGAGCACTACTGTACATAAGTGAGATCCAAACAGCAGATGTTTAACTCAAACTACAAACATCAACCAATTTGAAGTTGCTATGTTGACATAAACACAAAAAAACATTTTAAAATGAAAGTAATATCCTTATTTATCTGTTTCCTGTCTTGTTTCAAGATATTAGCACTCATTTATAGCACATTCTCTGTACAAGAGAACCAGTATTTATAATAAGGACAATTATCTCAGTATAAGACTCTATAAGACTTTGTTTTAAAGGAATGAGGAATTGCTCGTCATTTTGGGAAATACACTTACTTGCTTTCTTGCTAAAAGTTAGATGAGCCAGCTAGCCTGACTTAGTTTAAAATTACACGCACCAGGTGTTGGTCATCTAAAGCTTACAAATTGGTAGGTGTATTTTTGAACTATGGAAAGGCTAGCTTTTCCCCCGTTTGCAGTCTTTATGCTAATCACATTCTGACATGAAAGTGGCACAATCAAGCAACTCATGGTCAAGAAAGTGAAATAGCACATTTCCCAAAATGTCAAACTAGTCTTTTAAATATGTATATATACATATATATATATTAGAGATGGTCCAATACCATTTTTTGCTTCCCGATACAGATTCCGATGCCTGAACTTGCGTATCGGCCAATACCGAATACCTATTCCATACCATTGTGTCATATATTTTATTTATTATGTTTTAACAGCTGTATACTACTATCCCTGTATGGATGTGATATGATTTATATCATTGTTGTATGGCCTGGCTTAGGTTAAACTATTTGTAAAAAAAAAAAAAATGAACAAACACAAACAATGAATGCCATAGAACTTGCTTTTATTATCCAGTTTGACAGTGAGTCATAATGTAAAAAGAACATAAATAAACTACTTTGAAGTAGATTTTCTGCAGAGCTTAATTACGTGGTATCGGATCGGTGCATAAACTCCAGTACTTACCGATACCGATACAAGCATTTTAGGCAGTATCAGAGGCTTTTCCAATACTGGTATCGGTATCAGAACATCTCTAATATATCTCTATAATATATATATATATATTACATACAGCTTTCACCGTGTGTTTTATCAAAATGTTCCATTTCCACTCAGTGTTTCTAATTCAATTCCTCATTAATCACATAAAACTACTTGGATGGAAACACAGCTAATGTATCATAAGCTCCCCTAAGCTGTTTTCTATATCTGATAGCTGTTCACCAAACAAACCCAACCTTGAACACACACACACACACACACACACACACACACACACACACACATATGCCCTGGTGCTGTTAACTTCAAGCAATCAATCTGTACAGCAATTCATTAAAAACTTGGTGTACAAAGAGTCTTTCATGTGATCAGCACTCTGCAAGGCCCCAAACACAATACACCAGTCCCACACACCCACAAATGCACCGTATTAAAGCACAAACACAGCAGTCTTAACCCAAGTCCCATAACCTTCATAAAAGAACCTGCACAAACCAATATATGTGGCCACTTTGTGAGGGAATGTGTAAACCTTGTCTGCAGTGCGTGTGAGCCTCGCTGTGAGCTGAACAAGGTGTTGTGTTTTTCTTTCACTGTTACATATGTGTTTGGAGAGACGCCGAAGTTGGGTTTCACTCCAAACACTTACTTTTACTTACTTTGAGGAGTAACAACTTCAAATAACAACCAAAGCAAGATTTAGCAAGATTTTAACAATGGATTTGGAAAATACTTAAAGCTCCACTAATCATTGTTTTGTTTTTTTTATCTCACTGTAACATTGAATCAAATGACTGAGTGTAATGTGAAGGGAGTCGCTCATTGTGACAGTCAGAGAATCAAATGCTGCATCTCTACACAGCTTTTTAGACTCTTGTAGCTCATGTTTTGGTTTTAAGGCACCTGTACTGTTCGGTGTGGTTCAGTCTTAACCCCGTCTAAAGCAGCACAGGAAGCTATATTTAAACACAAAAAAAAGCTTTGATAAACCCACTGTACGCTACCTGCAGCCCACCTTCAAACTGTGGGCAGACCATAGACTGTAAAAATAATACAGACAGACTAAAGCTGTGTTCGTAACCGTTCCCTCATTCACTCATTCACTATATTGTTTATTAAATAGTGAACTATATAGGGAACGACCAAATGAGATTTCGGACACTCACTGAAAGTATTGTTGCGTCAGTAGATGCTCCGGTTATTTGTGTGACGGAGTCGGGCACGCCCAGCATCATGTAAACAAACCGAGCACTCAGGAGAATAGTTAAAGGTTGTTTATATGTTGCATGTTACATTTCCACTGTTTAGAAATGAAAGCCCGCTCTATTTTTCCTTTTCAGTTTTCGCTGGTGCTTTTGCGTCTTCTTCTCCTCTAGGAAAAAACGGCCGCGTTGCATTGTGGTACACGGGAGTAAAATGTAGGGTACATTGTATGTACACTCAAGTTAGCTGTGCATTGTGGGTATTTCATAGTGGACTATGTAGTGAATGAAATTAACCGCAGAGAATTTCAACACCACTTCAAAAGGGCGAACACAATATAGTGCACTATTTCTGTGATAGGGAACGGTTTCGAACACAGCTTAAGTTAGCAGTTAGCCAGAGAAGAGCATCTACTGTAGCTAGCAAGACCTATTGCTATTTTCTGTTGATGCTATTTTTCTCAGGAGTTGGTGAAGACCAAAAAAGAGAAAAAGAGTGAATACTGGACTTACAGTATTACAAATGTATGTAATCTGTATATGAATGCTAGCTCCATCTCTGCTGAATGTTTAAATGTTGTGCTATGTATCTGTTCACTTCTTTTTGGAATTCTTCTGCCCCCAACTAATTCATTAATGCAGTTTTAACTCCTGGTTTTTTGCCTCTACATCTACATTTCAACAATCACAAATGAGGTGAGGCTACACACAAATTCAAAGAGAGACATAGAATGAGTGTGGTATGCAGTGGTGAGTTTATAGTAACTTATCATGCGTAGTATCTTTTATACTCTACTACTGTTGATATTCCTACAATAGTCATTTGGTATACCTATTGGGACTTATACTGCTCTATTGTGCTTAGTATTGAATTTAGATTCACCACTGCACAGTGAAACAGTCAACGACAAGTACATTTATTGAGTCCACTGCAGCTTTAAACTGCCAAAAAGGTACAAAAACACAGAGACTGTGCCTTTTAGAAAAACAAATTGGATAATAACTGATTTGATCTTGGTGAATCACTTCCTAATGAGACCTGTTTTCTTATCACAGCTGTACATTTCTGCTCTGTCGTGTTCCTCCTCTAAATTCCCAAAGTCGCTTCGGTGCCATATCGTTCTCTATTGTTTTCTTTGCTTTCAGTAGTAGCATAAAGTCAGCCAGCAGAGTTTAAATAGAATTAGTGGGCAACTTGAGATTAGATAATGGAATAGAGGTGCTGCTGCAAGAATGCAGACTCTTGATGTCAAATATGCAGGCAATGTCCTATTCCTACCTAATTAACTTCTGTAGCTCCTGTGAGAAAAGTGGTCTTTGTGTATGTGTGTGTATGTACAACCACTTCTACCGTACCTCACGTTGACATTAATGTTTAATGGCGTGTTTTTGTGTTGTTCTTTGCCTCTTTCTCTGCATCATACAACAGCAATCAAGTGTTATTTTGCATCAGGGATATCTGACTCAAGCTTGTTCCTCTTCTCTTCTGTGTCCGACTCCCCCACTACCTTGCTGCATACTCTTTTTTTATTTTATTTTTTATTAAAGCACTGAAAGGTAAAGGGGTCAAACGTCAAGAAAGGCCTCCCAGCAGGCAGAGCGATGCTGCCCTCTGTTTGAACCCTTCTTCAGTTACAGCATGGCAGTTTCTTCTCGCTTTTACATCACTTTACTCCAGCACAGCACTCTGAGGACTGCACTGACATGATATAATATTAGAAAACCCCAAAAGAAAAAAACGTTTTTTGTTGTATCTAACACCACAAGTTCCTCCAAACCGAGACACAGGAAATGTATTTGGGTGTTTACTGAAGATAAACAAAATGAAGGTGAGATTCATGCTTGACAAAAAGTCACAGGAAGTTTTATACCAAAGTTCTATACATCCCATTTGCAAAAATACTACCTAAAGCAATTGGAAAAAGTTGTTGCTCATCAAAGAAGAGCTAAAATTACCCCCAAACTCTTTCGAAGTGTCCTTTTTCATCAGTGGTTTTGAAAGAAGACATGTAATGTAGCAAAAGATTTCAGATTCATTTTGGATGCAAACTTCTCATTCAATGTTTCAGAATGAAAGGCTTCATTTGCTGGTTCTCACCAGGGATATTAAAGCCGGCATCACGTTGCAGCAAAGTTCAAGCTACATCAAAGCAGAGCATTCTCTTCAAAGGACAAGGACCGAAGGAATTGGGCAAACCTTTGTAGTCCTAGATTCTTTTTAGAGGGAAACTTTTTTTTTGCGGGAAGGAAAGTAAGTTCAAATTCACGCCACCCATTGAAATGAAAATTAAAGGCTGTTCCACAGACATGGACGGCTCAACAACAGCAATGACTTCACGGGAAATCAAAAAAGGAACCAATATGAGGTGTGTTTTCTATCAGAGCAGATAACACAAGACAGGAAGTGGACTTGCTTCATATCCTGTTTTGAGCAAGAAGCAGAAGATATACCTGCTGATTAAGAGCAGTGTTGCAAGAGCACACCAACTGATATGACTTGTAGGATGACGAAAACATACACAGACACACACACACACATACATTTTTCATTAGAACTAGCCTTTGATGTTCAAACCGTGACTCACAGAGAGATAGTCCATCCACTATGATGCTTTAGGGCATGCTAATTCTGCTTTACACTCTAATGTCTTTAACAAGTGTGAAGGTTTATGTAATTGTGTGTGTGTGTGTGTGTGTGTGTGTGTGTGTGTGTGTGTGTGTGTGTGTGTGTGTGTGTGTTTGTGTTTGTGTGTGTTTCATAGGTGAAATCCACTCAACCAAAGAGAGGAAAATTATAGTGCAAGGTGTGTGTAAACTTTCCAAAGACCAATTACATTTCTGCAGAGAGGAGTGAGAACTAACCATTTCCCTACCTCTCTTTCTCTGTGTCTTTCACTGTCCCCCTCCTTCCATTCTTTCTCAACTTCTATTTTGCTTCTTTGGTTAAAAAAAAAAAAAAAAAAGTGCATATATTTGCAGAATAGCAATTTAGTACACATGAACACAAATACAGAGAGAGCAGAGGGAAGGCAACTACTTCAGGGAAGACTGCATAAACAAGTATGTATGCTCATGTATTGAACTGTATGTACTGTATGATAAACTATCCATTTAAAAGGATAAGTATGTCATAGGCACACAAACACTTTCCCCTATGCACACAGCGGCATCATGGTCTGAGCTGGAGCCTGACTGATATTGTGTTTTAAGGCCATGACTAATAGTGATATTTGATAAAAATCCCATTCAATGTTGATATAAACTAGGGCTGTCAATCGATTAAAAAAATTAATCTTATTAATTACATACTCTGTAATTAATTAATCGAAATGAATCGCATACATAATTAACGGTGCCTGAACCGATACTTTTTAAGAAAGTAAAAAAGAAAAGAAAAAAAGGGTACAAAACAACAGTTGGTGACATTAAAGAACGGCTTGTTTATTGCTAAGGCCATATGGTCAAAATTAAATGATTTAATAATAATGTATAACAATAACAATAACTTATTTCACTAGTAAATTGCTGTTGAACGACAAAAACAACCACCAGATGGGAAAAGGACATTTACAATAACTTCAAATGCACCACGAGGCTGTAGTTTATCAGTTTCAATGAAAGCACCGTCTGTGTTGTTTTTCCGACGGCTAAAACCCAGTCAAACTTTACACTGTTTAGCGTTAGCTGTCAGCATTTTAACAGTTTTTAATCCAGCTACTAGCTAGCGGTAGGCTAACGTTAGCTGCTGTTGAGTATAGTGTTAACTAGCGTCACGTGCAGCGGTGTTTGTGTTTCCTGTATGGTCTGTTTCAGAGCATCAGAGAGAAGAGCAGACATATCAGTGGCACCAGATTTCGGTAGCCAGGGTTGGCAGGAAGAAGATTTTTACAAGTAAATGTTCCAGTTAATGATCCAGGCAGCACATTCTCGTCTCCCTCCTTCATTTTACAGTCCAATGGTGGCTAGAACGGCTGGAAGCGTTATTTTGAACGGCTGGAAGCGTTATTTTTTTTAACGTGTTATTTTTTCTCAGATTAATTAATCGAAATTAACATGTTATTTTGACAGCCCTAATATAAACACACTAGGGGTGGGACTCACCAGAGGCCTCACGATACGATATCATCACAATACTTATGTCACGATACAATATTATTACGATTTTAAACATCTGCGATATATTGCAATTTATTACCTTTTTTCCAACTTCAAATTTTTCCCAATTTCAAATGATGTCCCCAAAAGGAAACTTTGTCACCATCTGTTTTATCTAAAAAGATACATTTCATATGTTTGTTCATCTCACTTCAATTTTATTGCTGCAAAATGGGATTGTCAAGCAGACAAACTGACCAACACATATATAATAATAGATTAATACTTGGCGTCTGTGTATCGATACTATTGCCACAGAAAATATATCGCGATACTATGCTGTATTGATTTTTTCCCCCACCCCTAAAACACACAACACATAAAAAAAATGGCAAGATAGATCACTCAAATGTAGTTATTAAAGGCACTCTTTACACCATGAACACATTATACAACCTAAGGATTTCCATAGGTGACCTCCAACACGACAGCAATCTCATTTTTTACTTCACATTCCCACAACATCACAAAAAAATTCAATTCACACCTACGCAACTCAATAGGCAATCCTGCACTGTGTTTACAGAGAGAGGTGTTTCCCCCTCTCTCCATCTTACTTTCCTCACAGATGTGTCACTCTCTACTGCTTCATTTCTACACCAATTATAGTGGCAAGTAAATCCAAAGTGCAGTATAGCTGAAGAGATAAAAATATCAAACCAAGTCCCAGTATGTCAAAATAAATAGTCTCTTGAGTTTGTGACCATAAAAAATATAATATATATAAATATATTTGAATATTTTCAGAATACTTTGAGTATATATCAATGAACAACTTTTTGCAGCAGCAGCAGCACAAAAACAACAACAATTGAATATGAGACTTCCAATCTGCAGGATGAAGTGCCCAGCAGTTATTCTGTCTGGGATCTCGCACTCCTCATCAGCTTCTGGCAAATCCCTAATTTGCTGAACTGATTCTTGTCAAATTGGCTCATATGTTTTTGTATATTAAGCAAAATAGCAGCTCTACTCTACAAAACCTCCTCATTAGCAATTTTGTTTATTTAAATACGCTGTGGTATCCACCCCCCTTTCCCAGCATGGGACTTTATCCAACTTGCAAATCAGGTTTATTGCTGCCAGAAAAACGTAAACGGCAAAAAAGAATTAAATAAACAAAACATCCTTTTTTTCTCCTTTTTCCCTTAGGTGGACACTTATTCTGCTTTTACAACCCCCAAAATACAACTTCAATTATCAGTAAAAATGTGTGTTGTGAGATGACCTGTGGAGAAAATGAAGCAAAGAACCCTTGAATATGCAGAGAGGCCGCTTGCTGTATAAATGCATAACGATAAGTATGCAGAGTGTATATGAATGAATATGCAGCAAGGCCAGTCACTCAGTGACAAAGGCCTTCAGAGGAACCACATCAACTGACACGTTCAACGGCTCAAGAAGCCAACACTCCCCATCACAGGAAGTAATTTATTCAGGTCAAACTGACCTCTGGTGTACAACTGAACATGGAGGGTTGCTGTCAGGGGTAGGGGGTCAAACACACACACACACACACACACACACACACAGTGACTGACCCAAATATTTTACTTTCACTCAGCAATAATTAAAACAAAACCCAAGTAATCAATAGCTGCACAACTCCACGCTGTGCACAACTCCACGCTGGGAGTCTATTGATGAAGTTTTTTTTTTTTTTTTTTTTTAAGATTATTTTTTGGGGCTTTTCCCTTTATTATAGTGACAGTGGATAGATGTGAAAGGGGGAGAGAGATGGGGGATGACACGCAGCAAAGGGCCGCAGGTCAGATTCGAACCCAGGCCACTGCAGGACAGCCAACATGGGGCGAACGCTCTTACTGGGTGAGCTAGAGGCCGCTCTATTGATGAAGTTTGATCATTGACCATTTGGTTGTCCTGAGGGAGAGAGCCTCGGGAAATACACACAAGGTCAGTGGCATCATTTTAAAAAAAATAATGTATTTTGCATATATGTTTTCCTGCTATTTTGACTTGTTTAAAGTGCCGTTATGGTATTTTTTATCCAGGTCAGTGAGATCAGACTGGAGTATCTGCAGTAATACATGGCCTGGTTATCCACACTGTAGTGTAGAAGACTAATGCCGGCATTTGTCTTAGACTCATTTATTACAGTGAACACACTCATACACACACTTTACTGTGGCATTTACTGGCTCACTACACACTCTGAGCTTTAATACGAAAGAGATATGGTTAGACAATATAATATGTTATTATGTGTTTTTGATTTAATACATTTCACCTTTTAGTAGTAGTACGATAAAGAATGTAATGCTTTTTGCACTTGACACTAAGAAAAGTACTACAATAAAATAATTTACAAAAAAGAACAGAAGAAAACTAAACAAAAAAGATACAGTTAGAGGGTTAGACAGCCAGATGAAGACAGCTGAATACAATTTCCACTTAAGCAGACACGGCTTCATCAGAGCAGTCTGTCGTTTTCCAAGTCTTAAACAATCCAGCAGTTTGTCTGTCAGCCTACCTCCTTAAATAGCGATGGAAATATCCGTCCTCAGTCCTGAGCTGACTCTTTATTCTCTGCACAAGCACATCTGAATACATAATCCACATCACACTGGCAGCTTCTTCTCATAAGCAGTACAAAGGTTTGCAGCGGTTTTACATGAAAAACACCCATGTGATCTCTCTTGAATTAGCTTTGTTTTAGTGTGTGGCATTTTTAGGCCTTTATTGGATAGGATAGGTTAGACATGAAAGGGGAGAGTGGGGGAGTGACATGCAGCAAAGGGCCGCAGGTCGTAACTGAACCAGCGGCTGCTGTGGCGAGGACTGAGCCTCTGTATATGGGCGCACGCTCTACCAGGTGAGCTACCCAGGCGCCCAAATTACCTTTTTCTACAGGAGTTTGGCTGGACCACTACACACGTGCTGTGACCCACAAATCCTCCAGGCTTAATTTCAAACCTTTTACCAAAGTTGACTTTTGATTAAACACTGATATAAGCACCCTCATGTGAACTGCTAAAGCTGAAATTTTGAGACGAGGGGCCTAAGGGGCTAACCGTTAGCATGCTAACGCTAGTTCTCAATGGCAAAACACTGCTACAACACACACAAATTCACCCTAATCTACAAAATAAACTGTATAGAACTACTTACATGTCCCTGTTCTGCAGGTATTCCACGCAAAGTTGGAAGTGCGCCCTCGTTTAGACGAAGTCTCCCAGCTAATCCTGCCTTGTACAGGCCAAAGTTGGAGAAACAGCTAGCTAGATGATATAATCCTTACCTAGCTACTGCGCATATGCGTCTGACAACAAAGATCTTACAGAAGTTGAGAGGTCTCACTCTGTGGCTAAAACAGAGACCTGACACAGGGTGAAAAGAGGAGCTGCAGCAATGTGCAGTACAACAAAAATATGGTGTTTTTTGAAAATTAAACCATGTAAACCAGGGGTCACCAACCTTTTAGAAACTGAGAGCTACTTCATGGGTACTGAGTCATACGAAGGGCTACCAGTTTGATACACTCTTCTGAAATAAAAAATTTGCTCAGTTTGCCTTTAGTTATATATGATTATTAATGATTAATGATACTCATCTATGTGAAGACACTGATCATGTTAATGATTTCTCACAATAATTATCAACAATGACTTAACAAGGTGGGAAACAGATAATATCAATATTCAATTTTCATTTTTAGAACAGGCCTGAGGGCTACTCATGTGGTCCTTGGGGGCTACCTGGTGCCCGCGGGCACCGTGTTGGTAACCCCTGATGTAAACCTATTCTGATACAATCTCAAATTACAATTATGAACCTGAAAACGAGCATAATATGGCCACTTTAAACTCTTAAACAATATATCGGTATCGGCCTCAGAAATCCAGTACTGTTCAAGTTATATTTTTATAAAAAAGGTTGAGGAAAAAAAGCGCTGCCATAGCCTGGCTCTTCCGGGTCTACCCTTCACAATAAAGGGCCAGCTTAAATTCACTCAGCATTTTGCTAAGTGGCAACTTAATAAAAAATGTGTTCCTACACTTCACAATAAAAGCCCAACTTAAATTCTTCACCACTTCTTCCTTCTCACTCAAACTCACCCTCTATGCTCACGCTGGGTCTGGTTGTTTAAGAGTGCTGCCAACTTATAACACTAATAACAATACCGTCTGCAAAATACTCGCGTGAATCAAATCCATATTTCAACGTTAACCGTCAAGCCACTAAGCCTGTTTGGAAATTAACACCTTTGCTGAAGTGTTAAATTCGTTAACGATAACACCAGACGAGACAGTGCTGACTGTGGCGATATCAACATGTATCATTGACGAAAAAGACAACACTAAAATGTAGTTAAACAAAAACTCTCTTTATTTTCATTGCCTTCCACCTTTTCCTCTCTCTCTCTCTCTCTCTCTCTCTCTCTCTCTCTCTCTCTCTCTCTCTCTCTCTCTAATTAATAGTAAGTCATTTTAGTAAGTAAGTCATTTTGGGGCACAATGGTTCTGGAGAAAGCGTCAAGCAGCAATACCACAGGCCAAACAATCAGCCCGTTCCAAACAGGCACTTTTTGAATGGACACTGTACTAGTACCGCTAATGTGGGGCACCCTGGTAGCTCACCTGGTTGAGCATGCGCCCCATGTACCAAGGCTCAGTCCTTACCACATTGGCCCGGGTTCGAGTCTGACCCGCAACCCTTTGCTGCATGTCATTGCCCACTTTCTCTACCATGTCTTCAGCTGTCCTATAGTATAAAGGCCACAAAAGCCCCAAAAATAATCTTTTAAATGTATACCGCTAATGCATCTAAATGTGACCTAAAGTGATAATTTCTCCAATACAATACGGGCCAAGGTCACTTAAATGTTGACTTTTTCATAACTGAATCCCAATAGGACCGAAACTATAAGAAACTGCATTGTTTTGTATGCAACCCGGTGGACACAACAACAGAGCCAGACAGAGGGGCAGAAAGACAGAGAGACAGAGATGGAGGTATACATTTCCTCTGCTCTCTTTCGTCAAACTGAGAAAGGCGGAGCTGAAGAAATGGCCGCCTTCAGCTTCACCGCTGCCGCTATTGATCTACACTGCAGCCTTTCCAATCAGTCACAATCTGGAGAGCTCCAAACAATCTGTAAGTGTGTGTGTATGAACTCTTTGCGTGTCTTCCTAAGGCAATTCTCCTCACAGTAAGTAAGTGACAGAAAGCCTTGGATCTCCACTTAACAACAGCCACAAATCCATCTGGCCGAGCATCGATTTAGCCCAGATCTAAAGCATTAAGGATGGGAAACGTCCGCTCTGAATCTGTAAATGGGATATGTAATCCATAGAGTGGACTGAAACAATCAATGCATTTATACTGCAGATCTAGTGAGGAGAACTCCAGTGAAGTTCTTATTTAGACCAACTGTTGACCTTTCCGACATCCTGCTTTGTGGTTTCTCACAAACTGAGCAGATTCACAGCCCGAATATTTGCTATTTTCAGATTTCCCTGGGCAGTCTGAGGATTTGAACCAGCGACCCTCAGAACAAGCCTGCTTTTTCATATTAACGTAGCCTGCCAAAAGCTCACTCTGACCATACAATCCACAGAAACGATTGTGAAATGTGTGAGGCCAGACGCCTGCATCTATAAACTGTGTCAAATGTTTGATCTGTTCATCATAATTCAGTTCTAGGTCTGAGAGTCAATTCAACTTGGTCATGAAAAATGCGTTTTACGCCAGGCCAATTTTCTTTAAAATACAGAACATGGGAGTGCAGCAATTCTGCAAGTCAATTCAGGATAACTATCTTCTGGCAACTCATCAGGTTAGTTACAGCCACGCCAAGTCTATCTTCATTATCCACTCCGCCACAAGGAAATTAGCCATGCAGCCGCAATGGAAATCATGATAAAACGATATCAGTAGGAGAGTCATTATGATGACAAGCAGGGAAGGCGGTGAAAGCAAAGAAACAGCTCAGCTTGGTTGCAAACTAAATATTTACATCGCTGCTCAGTGTACGTTACTTACAAATATCTTTCAAACCATGTCTGTGATGATTAGAGCTCTGCTGTGTGACAAAGCATCTATCCTGATGGTGGTGTGCATGTGTGCGTGCGTGCGTGCGTGCGTGCGTGCGTGCGTGCGTGCGTGCGTGCGTGTATGTGTACAGCATCAGGGCAGTAGCAGGGATCCATGGCTATATATGGTCTGACAGGTTTTGGTTTACCCAGAGACCTCTTCACTTTTCTCTCTTGCTCAGTTCTCCAAATTTCTAAACAATAAGCGACCGACCGCCCTCACCGAGCTCATCATTCCGGGGAAACCTCCAATTAAACATATTAAAGATAAGAAATATATATATTTGTAATCATAACAATCACAGCAGAAATTACAAAAAAATGGAAAAACCCAACACCCCCAGATTTAATCAGATGCATAATTACAACTCAGGAAGTACAATTATGGAGAAATGTAATCATAAAATACAAAACACTGAGGACATTTTGAAAAAAAGGTGGCTGATTAAAAAGTTAAATAATAAATGTATTTAAATAAAAGGTTACATACAAGATTTTTATCTCTTAAAATGTTCTGTATTTTCCACTTTTTCATTATGTCTATCCCTTATCGTATATCTTATACGCAGTCAGTCAGTCAGTCAGTAGCAACTGCATGAGCCCAGCATGGTTGACACTTAAACAACTGACCTGTTTCTGTTTATATATTTTTTTTTTGTATTTTTACGATAAAGAATGGAGGAATGCAGTGTGCACGTGTACTGCACAGCTGTGTCACCTGATAGCTTGCTAGTCTTCCCCCTTTTTCCCCCCCTGAGAGTGTATTAGGCCTGTCATCAGCACTGCCGCATCCCATTTAAACTGCTCAGACTGCAGGATCACACATCTGCTGCTGCAGGACCATGCAGGTAAACACAACTCGAATAGATACTGAAACGCACACCAACTGTGCTGAGGTCAGAGCAGGTTTGTCAGGATATTCTGAGCATTTGTTCTCACACACATGGAGCATCAGGGTGTGAGGAGATAATTATTTCAGGAAAATTGATATAATTGTAGACCAATATACAGTAGTTGCTCTCCATGTATCGTTGTGAAAAGCATGCTCCAAATTTGGAATTGCTCAGAAAAACTGCAGGATTAAACACAGGCTGAGAAAATTCTCTCTCTCTCTCTCTCTCTCTCTCTCTCTCTCTCTCTCTCTCTCTCTCTCTCTCTCTCTCTCTCTCTCTCTCTCTCTCTCTGCTACACCTTATTTTACCATTCAAAACCCATTGGTCTTTTTGAAAAATGCATTGTCACAAGGCTGAAAACTGAAAGCTGTTTTCTTAGCTAATGAAGAACTGCATTGATCATCATCATTTTCAAACAATATGTTAAAAAAAATGTAAGGGAAACTTAAAGAAGTGTGTACAGGTATTTAAATAATCATGTACAGATTCTCAGAACCATACACAGTCAAATATGTGTTGTCAAAAGCGCAGAAGAAGAAACTTTATTTTGGAGTCTGAAATAAATGTAGGCTACTCCAAATGAATATTATTGTCATAAATAAATGTGTTTTCTGTCCAGTTCTTGCACATTTTGAAACACAACTCTGGAGCATATATTTTCAGCACACAAAGAATTAATGTATTAATAACAGATTGTTTTGGTCATTTTGTAAATGGTACTTGAACTTGAACTGGTACTTCTTGTAATCGTTGGCATCCAAACTAGGTTACAACTCATGAGAAAAATGATTGTCAAATCCTTAATAGGCCTACATGTTGTTGTTGTTGATGGTGGTGGTGGTGGGGAAAACATGCAAACAAACTAAAAAAAAAGCATTACTGCTTTATATAGTGTATTGACAGTGTAAATCCCTGGTACAGTAACTGGGCGGCTGCTCAGATATCACTGGGAACTGATCCCACTGTTGTGCTGTGAGTTTGTAGAAAAAACATTTCAAGTGTTGAGCCCATTTGCCAAGACAGATTTTTTTTTACTTTCTCCCAACATGAAAAATAATCCCTGTTCTGCTGGAAATGCTAAAGGGTAGAGAACTTTGAGGGGGCATTTCATGGGCATACAAACAGTGGCATTTTATCAACCTCTATCAGCAGTTGAGACATTGATGCAACAAGAATAAATATAAATTTTTGATGAGGAGATTGATACCAAGCTCATGTCTATAAACATTAAGAACAGCAGCTAGTTAGACTGAAAACAGTGGCAAGCCTGGCTCTGTCAAAGGTGACAAAAAACAACTAAATGCACTCTTAAGCTCACTAAGTTGTTATATATATTGTTTAATACCAGTGTTACGACCTCGTCTTTTGAGTAGTCGTTTTGTTGATATATCAGTTTATTGTCATTTGAGTAGTGAGCTGATAGGGAAATTCTGACATGTGACATGAGGGGGCGTGTGTGTGTAAGCCAGATAAGTGAGCTTGATAAGCCAGATGCACGTGTGGATAAGGTAATGAGATGATGACAAAGCAGAGAAGCAGAGCAGGCAGAACCAACGCAACACCACAGACACACTGAAGAGAAACACTGGGAGAAAGACTGTTCTGACGGAAAAGACTCAGGACAGACTTTGCTTTTTTGTTTTCCCACAACCAGTCTTTTGTAAATACAACCTGAATGAACAACGAGGAAACGCTGGGGCTGGCCGTGCCCAGAGAGAGACAACGCTGGAGCAGCTCACAAGGAAGCTGTTCACTGTTGACCGAGGCCAACAGACGTTTTTCCAACCGTGACACCATGCAGCTCTGGTTGAGTCGAGCTTGACACCGCACAACCCATTTAGAATTATGGAAGACCTACACTCACTCAGGCAAGTTAGTCTCATCCTCACGTTAAACACGACACAAGGGAGAAGGAGACGGGGGGTTTAGCGGTACCGGCTGAGTTAACCTTTAACGAGCTCGGTTAGCTTAGCCGCCCGTAACACCAGAGAAAAAAATCAAGTGTAACAATGTCAACCTGTGTTATTACAGGGGCTTATGTACAGAGCCAGGCTAGCTGTTTCCCCTTAATTCCAGTCTTTATGCTAAGCTAAGCTAACAGTCTCCTGGCTTTAGCTTCATATTTAATGTATACCTGAGTGGTATCGATCTTCTCATTAAACTCTTGGCAACAAAGCAAATAAATGTCCCAAAAAGTTGTTCTATTCCTTTTTTAACTATTCCTTTGAATTGTTAGGGGAGTATATGTTGTCTTTGTGCTATGGGAGAGTAAAAACTTGATGCATTTTAACAACAAACAGCTCCAACCGGTTGGCTTTCACTGCTGCAGTGAATTTCGTTTGGGGGCCACTAATCTGTTTTTGTTCTAGTGTTTTTTCTCTCTCAGTGTGAAAGAGCACAAAAAGAAGGATATTGAATTCAAGTATTACAGATATTCTCTGCAGCTGTTACCCAATAATGAGGTAAAATGAAACTTGGATGATCCCTGGGGGGAAACTGGAGGATCAATAATGGATTTAAGTGTGAGTGCATGGCTACATCTATAGGTCAGCGGGTTATTGACATGATGTCTGTGACGACATATTACACTAGGCCTGTGAAATCGGGGCTAAATATCAGTTTTGATGCAGAGTGTTGTCTTTAAAGGGATAGTTTGACATTTTGGGACATATGCTTATTTGTTTTCTTGTCAAGAGTTAGATGAGAAGATTGATACGAGTCTCAGATATAAAAGTAGTATCGATCTTCTCGCCTAACTCTGCAAAAAAAAGCAAATAAGCATCTTTCCTAAAATGTCAAACTATTCCTTTAATTTGCCTTGGAAACTGTGTAGAAAACAAAGAAGCGGCTAACGCTCAAGCAATGCTTTGACAAACCGAAGCAATCCCTCAAACTGAAGAAATAAACACAATACAGCTACATATGTTATGTGTCTTTAGACACAATCCAGCGATTCATATTCTGTCTGCAAATATGAGTCATTTGTTTCTGTTCATGTCATTTTTCGGTAATTAAGTAATCCCATGGAGGAGGCACATATTCTGGTTTTAGTTGAAACGAAGGCTCCCCTAAGGCTGCTGCCGACACATTTTCTGTCCATCCATCACTCTGGCAACTTCACTGATTGCGACAGCTCATTACTTGAACCTTATTTCCATGTAAATACCTTTGTCTCCTGCGAATACTGAATGCATCTTTTTACTATCTGTCTGGCTTCCATCTACTCACTTCCCCTGCCCTCTCCATCTGTTGCTCTCTAACTTTAAACAAAATTATACATTCCCTTTCACAAGTTTTTTTTTCCATCTTAGTTGCTATTCTTCCCCTACTTGCCAATCACAGACACCCAAAAAGAACACACACACACACACACACACACACACACACACACACACACACACACACACAAACTGCCAACTTGTGTTCACACACAGCTGCATGCAATTACCCGCCACAAGAAGGTATTTAAAACATGAGACTCTCTGGTCCGTGCTATTTATCAGATCTATCAAAATAGCTCTTCCATGAATGTCTATAAACCTGCCAAGTGTGTGTGTGTGTATGAGTGTATACAGCGAGTGGCATCCTGCTTACGATGCACCAGAGGGTTGAAAGCTGTCTCAGTTTAGCAACAAAACAAAAAAACTACTTGTTTCTTGTCTCGTCTACATCAATCTCAATCCTTTCCTCGCCTGTCTGTCCTGGATTTTCTAAGATTTTGGCATCCTTGTCACACCTAAAACTGTAAATGTGTAGGATGCACTCATATCATATTATTCAGAGCAGATGAACACACACTTAAAAAGGCACAAGCTCAACGCTGGCTCGCTTTGTATAAAACAGTGGTTGGTGTATTTTCTAGACATAGTTATGCTTGAGTTCTCTACAGCAAGGATTAACAAAGCCAAATCATCGACTGTCGACCTATGGAAAAGCGCAGCAGCACAGGTATCAGTCCTAATGACCTCAGCGTCACAAGAATTAGAGCAGAGTGACTAGGCAAGGTGTGATTTCTGTTTATTTTTGTTTTGTTTTCCTCGAGACCACAGAGGGTGGGGTTGGGAGAGGGTTTTTGTTCTTGTTCAATTGTATTTGTTTGTTCTGTATGTTGTAAAAATATAAAAACCAATAAAAAAAATTATCAAAAAAAAAGGCACAAGCATTTACTTTTTCCACTATACAGTATTTGTCTGTAAGTACACCAAAATTAAATGCTGTGAAGTAGATGCATTTCTTGAATTATCATTAGCCAGTTTAAAAACACCAGATGCAGGGTTCAAGTCCGACCTGTGACGGTTTTCCTGCATGTCTTCCCCCTCTCTCTCCCCTTTCATGTCTGAGCTGTCCTATCATTAAAGGCGGAAATGCCCATAAAAGATCTTTAAAAAAACAAACAAAACAAAAAACACCAGAGGCCAAATCAAACATAATCCCTATTTTTTTCAGGCGTTCAGTTAATCCAGCTTTTTTTTATTACAAGTCCTTTAAATAATAAGAAGAAAAAAACATTCAGTAAAAAGGATTCAATCATCACACAGGTTGAGTTAAGCTGCTTCAAAATCAGAGCTCCCAACCGGGAATTGGAAATGGAGAAGCTCATTCAATCTAGAAGGTTATTGCATGAGAGGCAATTCATTTACCCCCAATTACACCTACAGTGAACAAGCATCTAGTGCCTTTCAGGACTTGTGCTTTTATCCTCTGTAGCTCAGAGGCTGTTTGTAGCGTGTTATCCAAACAAATAATATGAAATATGCGGCATCATCTGATACATGTACATGATGGAGGTGTGTTGTGATGTGGTTTCTTTCTCCTATTTGAACAAAAGCTCTTCACTTTGTCCTTGAAAGCACACACACACACACACACACACACACACACACACAAAGGGAGATGCATCTGAGTTCCCACTGCACCTCAGGCCGTTCCAAGGTGATAAGCAGAGTACAAACAGTTCTCACACACAACAAGCTGACTCTATTGTTGAACAGCATGTTATAACAGAGATTCAGTTATGTTGGTAGCAGAGCAGAGACTTTAACTGGTACCAAAATGAAGACAACACATTACACCAATGCTTGCATCCATTCACTGGTTGCCTGTGACTTTGAGAACAAATTTTATTGATTAGTTTTGGGGCAGGCACTAGATCCTAGACCCATGTTGAATTTTTTAGCCACTATGAGCCACCTGAGGTCCTCAGATGAAGCCTTGCAAGCTGCTCCTGAGCCTAAAAGTGAGTTTTCCTTTGCCTATAGGGCCCCTACACTTGGAACAAAAATGGAATAAAATGACCTGAAGAGATCAGGTGGGTGAAAACATTGTCTTCTTTTAAATCATTTCGGAAACTCTTGTCTGAAGACTAACTTTCATGTGATTGTTGTGCCTCTTTGGTTTCCTTCACAGTTCAATTTCAGTTTGTATTGTGTTCACACCAACAAACCAAGAGAAGCAAACATGAAGTTATGTGAACTGACAGGTGGTGAAATCCAATTATAGACGACAGCAACGTTTTTCTCACTTTTTAATGAGAAACTGCTAAATTACTAGCATAATTACTGTATATACATACATCACTGATACAGCACAGCAGTGGTGGAATGTAAACGTAGTACATTTACTCAAGTACTGTACTTAAGTACAAATTTGAGGTACTTGTACTTTATTTTAGTCTTTTCTTTTCATGCCACTTTCTACTTCTACTCCATTACATTTCAGAGAGAAATATTGTACTTTTCACTCCATTACATTCATCTGACAGCTTTAGTTACTAGCTACTTTAGAAATTAAGATTTTTGCACACAAAACACATGTAGTTTATAAAACATGTTGCTTTGGTAGAAATTAAACTACCCAACAATATAACGGCCTACAAGTACAGCTGAAATGATTAGACAATCAAACACTTAGTTAATTGACAGAACTGTTTTGATCATTTCCAGTTTCTAAAATGTGAGGAGTTTTCTGCATTGAGTACTTTTATTTTAAAAACATTAAGTACACTTTCCTGATGATACTTACATTCTTTTACTTAAGTAACATTTTCAATGCAAGACTTTTACTTGTAACAGTATTTCTACAGTGTGGTATTAGTACTTTTACTTAAAGGATCTGAATACTTCATCCACCACTGCAGCACAGATCGCTAAACAATTTCCATGATGTGCAGATAGGTTTCACAGTTGTTTAGTCATTTGAATTCATGCTAAAATCCCATATCTACCACCACAAAGTCCTGCAGTTAGTTTGCTTTCACACCACAAATGATTCTCACCTCAGTCCAATTGGAACCAGAGTGGTCTCGGTTGTTTAGTCCACACCAGAATTCATTTAATTGACAGCTTTCACACCTTTTTTTTGTCTTAATTAGATACTACCCAATGAAGACATACAGGAAACATGAGGAGAGAGATACAGTAAGGGGATGACATGTAACGGCTCCAAACTGAATTTAAACTGGTGACATTGTCATCATGTTGCATCCATTAAAATACAAGGCCACCAGGATGCTATACTTATTTCCTGCATTTAAATGACTTCATCCTGTCCTGTATTACTTTTGTTCTATTATCTGCATTTATATAAGTAACATTTTATTACTACTATTATTAGTAGTACTGTGGTGCATGTGATCACAGTATATTACTCTAACGATGCTTTAAAAAAGCTGCTTTCTGTCTCATTTATCATTGAAAAACATGTGAATGGTGGTGGGGTGACAAAGAAATGTAGAGGCTTTTCAGCACAATACTAGGTAAGGTACAATGAATCAGGAGCCACAGGTGTGTGCTGTGGCACTGTATAACTCTAACACGCAGTTTTCTGCAGTCTTATTTCATCGAGTTGTGCTTGAGCTGAGCTACAACACACCTGCAGATGCACGAGAGCGACACGGCCACTACATAGGAAACAAATGGCTCTGCCCTGATTCACACAGAGCTACCTGTAATCCATTAGTCGCTCTCTGGCACAATGGTGGAACAGAGTGCGGTGTAATTTAGAGTGCGCAGGGTCGTTTAAAGTGAAAAACAAGGACACAGCGCAGTCATAATGATCACTTCTCAGTGTCGCACTAACACACACGTGGCAATGAGTGCATTCACACTCGTTAAAACACACACCGACGTAAACACACAGCACGCCTGCTCCGTCATTACAAATACCCTCAGTAACAGGGAGGATGACGCCTCTGCAAAAGGTGCGGACAAACAAGAGCCAATTACAGACCAACACATAAATCTATGGACAGCCACAACGAGGCAGTCATGCAGAGCACACACACAGTGTCAGTATGCTGTGTTATTATATATGCAAAAAGCCCTGCAGTTTTTACACATACTATAAATACATGGCAGCGGAGCAAGACCATAAAGGCCACTGTCAATGCAGGGCAATGTATCCTGTAAAACTCTGATCATCCAGAGCTCGTAAACAGACGATTCTAAATGGGTCATTTCAACGGTTATTAAGAACACAACAAGAGTGTGTGCTTACAGCAATGTACATAAAAGCCAGACTTAAAGCCTTAAGTAACACACACATTATGCATTGAGACTGTGTTTGTCTGTACGGGTAGCAGACTGTTATGTAAGAAAGAGTTGGAGACAAAGAGAGAAAGCAAGCAAAAGGAGGGTCATATTACTCCATGAATTAAGCCATTATCAATCCCCATGCTTCAGTAAATCTTGGTAAGAGGAGAGGTGTACAAGGCCTAAAAGGTATTTATGAAGCACTCTGAATCAAAGAGAGATGGCTGTTACTGTGTTTAATGTGCTCTTCCGGTTAAGAGACTTTTAAACACTCTCAAGGAGATCGCAAAGCACCCACAAACACACAGGCCCAAACAGCGAAATCTACCCATGTAGACAAAACCCCAAGAAACTTTTTTTTTACTCAGTTTCAGGAATTCAAGGCAAATGTCGCCCATTTGCATGCATCTCTCACTTTATTTATTTCTGTCTCTCACACATAAACGCAGACACACGCTCGATCACATCGGGGGAAATGCCCACTTTGCCGCGGTTAGGGGCGAGTAGACGGATGGAGGGCAGCGTGGGAAACTCCCACACTGATACTTATCTGATATGATGTGCATTCAACAGTCACTGCAATAATACAAGCTCAATAACAAGCTGCACTACAGTATGACACTGGTCTCTGAAGTGAATAATTTTCAGTGTACAGGAACTGAAACGCTGCATTCTCCAATTGCATGTCTGCATGTCACTTCCTCTTCTGATGTTTGCATTCTTTAAAACTTTCTCCCCCATGCTTAAGCTTCCTGATAGCTCATTTGTTTATCACTCTAAAAGTCACCTGCCACCTGCCTGATCTGTGATTGGTGTTAAATGTGTAAAATGGCTGAATGTAGACCTCTTTAACCTTAAGACTGGTGTTAAGATGTGGGTGGGTGTTAATCTGAATACAATCTAATCATCAGGCTACATGTTAGATTGCAAATGGTGGCAGCATCACGTTTCATTAATGACTGTGCGAAAACAAGCAAGCTGTAATAATCTTGTGCTGCAAATTGCAGCTTACATGTTGCAAATCTGATGATGTATGACACCAAGATATGATTGATTACAGTATGACAGGAAAACTGCTGCTTTGAAAAGTTGGTTGTAATAATGTATGTACTGTATTTTTTGTATTGATGGCCATTTATATTTGTCTGTAAACACGAGCAGTTAATATTGTATTACGGTATTTTTATCTATTTTAACTTGTATCCATGGGACCTTAAGTCACAAGTGATCAATGGATTGTAAATAAGGAAACCGGAAACAACCAAATAAAACATTTTTTAATTTTCTAACTTCTAATATTTACTTTTATTTAGTAACGCATGACTACTGCTATGCTCTTTAGACTCAAATCCCATTTATAGATCTGTAATAAATGAAACTACTAGATCTAAATGACTATGGAAATATTTGAGCAAAGCTGAAGTTAAGTAGCATATGACAGTGATTCCCAACTTCCCAACCAACTTCTGCAGTTGAGTCATCTGAACATTACGTTTTGCAGTTACGTAAGAGTGTGTGAAAACTAGTTAGCAAGCAAGCACAGAAGTTTAAACAGGTAGTTAAAAGTAATGACTAAACAGTTCAAGCGATTAGCTTGAAGTATTGGAGAAATGGTTAAAACGGTTAGCTAAAACTGGATAAACGGTTAAAACATTCAGCTTCATTTAACCTTTATATTGACAGTTCAATTGCATGAAAAAACTATTTTCCAAAATTGAATACATTTGGAACATACATTGGGAATTGATGAAGCGGTACGTGAGTTCATCGGACAGGGTTGGGAACCACTGCATAAAAAAAAAATTAAGCCATCATTAGAAAAGTTTGAGCCAGTTGAGGTGGTTCGGGCATCTGGTAAGGATGCCCCCTGGGCGCCTCCCTAGGGAGGTTTTCCAGGCACGTCCAGCTGGGAGGAGGCCTCGGGGAAGACCCAGGACTAGGTGGAGGGATTATATCTCCAACCTGGCCTGGGAACGCCTCGGGATCCCCCAGTCGGAGCTGGTTAATGTGGCTCGGGAAAGGGAAGTTTGGGGTCCCCTGCTGGAGCTGCTACCCCCGCGACCCGTTACCGGATAAGCGGAAGAAGATGGATGGATAGAAAAGTTTGATATGAATTCTCTATATAGCAGACATATTATGAATCATATAGGATTATATAATCATTAAAGTCTTTTATAGGCAAAGATCTTTAGAAAGCCTGATATTGAATGAGCCACAATAAATCATCTGTCTGCAGAAAGTTGCCTGCAGTTGGCTCTGATTAGTTTTGACCCTTCGTCCTGTCATGTGGTTGTGTTTATGCCTGTAGGAATGCTGCAAATCACATAAACAGGCTTATTTTAGACTGAATATGCCAACAGACAAAAGGTCCATTTGAGTCACCCCTTTCCCTCCCCCTATGACCCTGCTCTCCCCTTCTCCCCTTGCATTACAACACGTTCCCCTCTAGCGTCTAAATTAAAGTTCACGAGTAGCCACAGCGAGCAGTAAGTCTCCCCAAAGTGCAAGGACTCCTTCTCAAACAGGCTGTATTTCTTTGTTTTTTTCTGAATCATGTCTCTAAATACTGAGGTTCATTCTTGAGTAGCTGTTTTTTTTAATCATATCACATTATCTTCATCAGCAGATGACATGCACAGTTGTCACAGAATTGTAGATGTTAAAATTTAAAAATTTTCACTAACAGGACTTCGTAAAGGACTTCTCGTCCATGTAGGCCAAGTCCAAGTTCACCGTTTATTCTTGACTGGGAAACAAGAGTTGAGGAAACAGTTTTAGCTACCACAAGGTCAACTCTGCTGTTTGATAAGTTCAAACTTAGCTTAGTTAAAACTAGTAAACTAAATGTTCACTAAATAAGGGGTTTACTATGTGGAGATTTACAAATCACAAAATTTTATACAGAATGCACCACACAAACAAGTTCAGCCAACTGCTGTCTTCAATCTTTATTAGAAGTGTGCTTTGCCCGCTGCATACTGTCACTGTGCACCTACGCTCATTGTGAGGCCATACAAAGGATTGAAAGCTGCAGAACATCTATTTAACTAAAAGACCTTGTGAGATTGTTTTGTCTGTCAATATATCTTGTGCATTTTTCTAATCTTCATCATGTCCATGAATTTATGCAATACTCTCAATATGTGCTTTTGTACGAATACATACAGTATATTCTTTAATAATAGTTTGAAATTATGTATCTTAAGTAAGTAAATTCTACTCACATCTCTACTTTATTCTCTGTGGCTGCAATGCTCCAATTTCCCCACAGGAATCATTAACATTCCATCTCATCAACCAATTCGTAAAACTGAGCTCTGTTAAAAAGCTTTTTACATAACAAATCTGTGTCCCTAATTAGTCAGAATTCTAATTTCTTTCAGCATTCTTGCCACACGGATAAGCTGGTCAGAAGCAGCAGCAGCAACGTGAGCTGAGTAGGAGATTAAAATGCACTAACAGTATATTATAGAATCAAAGCAAGAACATAGGTTGTCTATGGCTAGTCATTGCAATTCTCATCATCAAGCAGTGTAACTGCAGCTGTGTGTCTGTGTGTATCCTCTTGGCATGGGGATTTCCCTCCATCTTTCTCTATGATCTTTCCTTCCTCTCTCTCTCTCTCTCTCTCTCTCTCTCTCTCTCTCCCCGCCCCCCCCCTCCCCCCTCCAGCTCATCACTTCCCCTCTCATTTAACTCCCACCTTCATCCTCTCTCTTGGTTTACTGTACCACCCTGTAGGCTCTCTCAGACACTCCTCCATTCACTCTCTCCGTCTTCTTTGCTGCCCTTTCTAATTAACGATAGAGGAGCAGAAACACTGAGGGAAATTTCCGGGGAAGACATCCCTGCTCAGCTCAAAGACAGAGGCCAAACACGCACACTAAAAGCACACAAACCTCTCTCTCTCACACACACAGGGAGGCTGATGAAAAATGCATGGACACATGGATAGCACTGTACTACAGAGCACATACAGTATGACCTACTTCATATGCAGCACAGCAGACCAAGAAGAAAAAAATGCTTCGTTCGTTCATCGAGGTTTATTCTGAAGGGAAACACTTGAGGATGTGTGACTTCGGAGCAGTTCCTTGCATTGCTCGAGTCCACAGATCCATATTAGTGATTCATGTGGGACAGCTAAGCCAAATATACCTAAGCAACAAACATCAATCACAGTCTCAGCCACGCTCACACTTTCTCACTCAAACACTGTGACAGTTAATATTAGGTCAGCCAACCTGCAAAGTGGCCAATCCGGTTTTACTGTCACGGTTCACTAAGTCGGGTCACTATCAGCTTAACAGCTGGGGTCAGACGTGTCACAGCAGTGGTGTAAATTAGGTAATGGTACGTGTTAAAGGGCCACCGACCGAATCCATTGTTTCCGGTGCAACAGTGGGATGCATCATGAGGTGTTTATAGGAGCTGAAAGTTACAGGCAGCTTATTATCTAACCCGGATTTAATCATGTAGAGGAAACATTCACTTTAGTCACTTTAGCCAGGATTTTAACCGGCAACCCCTCTAGTCACAAGCTGTTTAAAGGAACACGCCGACTTATTGGGACTTTAGCTTATTCACCATATCCCTCAGAGTTAGATAAGTCCATACATACCCTTCTCATCTCCATGCGTGTTGTAACTCTGTCTGACGGCTCCATAACAAGGTCACATGAGACACAGCCATCTTCTAACCGTATATAAACTGGGAACTATATTCTCAGAAAGGCGAAGCATTGCTGATCTGCTCGGGGCTTCTCAGGTGCTGCAAAGCGTATCACTCTACCCAACTAGCAGAAGTAGCACTGCTTCGCCTTTTGGAGAATATAGTTCCCAGTTTGTATACGGTTAGAAGATGGCTGTGTCTCATGTGACCTTGTTTTTTGTACACGCTGTGACTATACAAATCACAACAAGTAAATAGGAACATGTTGGTGTTATTTTGTCACTTATTCGGAGCAGTAGGCTAGTTGGAACCAGTTACCTTCAGGATCCGTGCTAGGCTAAGCTACCGGTGGAGCCGTCGGAAAGAGTTACAACACGCACGAAGATGAGAAGGGTATGTATGGACTTATCTAACTCTGGGGGTTATGGTGAATAAGCTAAAGTCCCAATAAGTCGGCGTGATCTTTTAACTTTCCAACAGTTTTAACAGATTTTCCAGTATTTTAGGAAATAAGGTCATATTGGACAATTCTGCGTCTCATGATTGTCAACGCAAAAAAAAGTGTGTCCTTTATGTAGCGGGGTGGAAAGTCAGAGTGAAGGTCAAGTGGTGGATGGGTGTGTAGCACACCAGACTTTCATGTGGGATCCTGGAGTTTGCATGTCATCACAGACCTGCAATTAACGTTTGCCTATTTATTAACCGTAACCAAGTGTTTTAGTTGCCAAACCTTAAAGGCATAGTTCAACATTTTGGACAACATATGCTTGTCGAGTGGATGAGAAGATCGATGCCACTCACCAGAGAAAGAGAGGTAGCAATCTTCTCATTTTACTCTCATTTTAAATGTCTGTCTATTCCTTTAACCATATCCAAACATAATCCAAGTGTTTTTTTGTTGCCTAACCCTAACTATAACCTTAAACATAGTTTGCCATAATCACAGTCTTTACTAACCATACCACAGTTGCCACTGCAGATGTTAAAGAAAGCAAGACTTTTTAAAACATTAGCACTGGACATAATATGTGGTTTAAAGGATAGAGGAAGAGGTTACATATCACAGCAGTTTACAGCAAACAAGGGCCTCTCAGCGAAAAGACAGATGAGAATATGCTTCCAGGATTAATTATTGCAAAGAAATGGGGAGAAAATGAAGAGGATGATTATGCTACAAATTAGCCAGTATAATATGTGTATTAAGAGTGTATCAAAACAATAAACACTGCAACTACAGTATATTTGTGCAGCAAATTATATTTTTATAATTCAATTTTTGCATTATTGATTTTTCTCATCTAATTTCCAACTGCCGTGTGCGCTTGAGAGACTGCGAGTCATCAAATAATAATCTAATTTAACAGCATCTTAAATCTCAGTTACAGTAAATAGCACAGGCAGTAAGCCAAAAATATTTAAGCATTTACACTGGCAGGCCACTGGATCAAGTGTTGAGTCAGCGTGTAATTGTTTTAAGAACTGGCGAGACTTTGCAGTACGGCAGCTATTATAGCACATCCAGTGTTGACAACATGAACATGACCTGAGTGTATTAACAGCTCAGTATACTTTAGCCCTGACCTAAACAAACCCCAAACATCAGTGTGTCATGTTGAAGAAAGGTTCCAGTGCTATAGAGAGCATTCTCAATATCATCTGATACACTTACATCTGCTGCACAAGGCTCTGCTGGCAAAACCTCTATAGCACATGTTGGATTCCTCTTCACTTATAAAGTAGGATGGAAATGTGGAATGTGCTGCATTGAGAGAATGTGAGTGGGTGCAGAGATGTCTGAGGAAATGTGTGTGTGTGTGTGTGTGTGTGTGTGTGTGTGTGTGTGTGCGTGCGTGCGTGCGTGCGTGCGTGCGTGCGTGCGTGCGTGCGTGCGTGCGTGCGTGCGTGCGTGCGTGCGTGCGTGTTAGAGAAACAGAAAGAGAAAAGATTTGCATGGCTCAGCTTTACATCTTCAGGCTACATACTGTGACCTGTGGACGGACACACACACACACACACACACACACACACACACACACACACACACACACACACACACACACACACACACACACACACACACACACATAAAGAAAACTGCTGTGTCACCATCCCATGTAGGCAGGCTTATGTAATTCAACACCTGGATGCAGTAAAAAAAAAAAAAAAAACATGTGCATCCATGAATTCATGCAGGAAAACACTCATTAGATTTCTCAGTTATCTAATTCTACCTTATTGTATCTACTTTCTACTGTTATTCTTG
The DNA here is from genome assembly GCF_008315115.2 of Sander lucioperca. Lineage (NCBI taxonomy): Eukaryota > Metazoa > Chordata > Actinopteri > Perciformes > Percidae > Sander > Sander lucioperca. The sequence goes on along the minus strand of NC_050192.1, from coordinate 7,932,833 downwards.
GTAAGTAAGTTCATGTGATTCATGATTTTCTCCTAAAACACACACTCTTTCTCTTTAAATGCCTTCATTTTAACTCATTCATCTTATGGAAAGTATTGGCTGTTGTAACTTTATCTCCTCTGCTTTCTGAACACAACAAGATTAAAAGTCTATAGACACGCTAGCAGGCCTGTGAGGCTGCATAGTTCATTACACAAATGAACACACACATTCAAGCAGAAAACAAAATGTAAATGTCCTAACTTTGATGTTGTTACAACCTTACTGAAGAAAAATGTAAAGTTTGGCCTAAGTATGGTGTCAAAGCAAAAGCCTATTGTTGCCTGAGCTATACTTAGGCTTAGCTTTGTGCTGAATCCTAACATCAGCATGATAACATGATGACAGTCCCAATATAGTCATGTTACAGCCAAATCATTCTAATGTTCTACCACTGAGCCAGCCCGATAAGTCTTATTCCTCTGTACCGTAGAGCTTTATTTTGTCCAAAAACACATCCATGAGCCACATCGTTACACCGGATTACATTTTTCTTTATTACCATGAACGAGGCCCCTGTAGTTTATTTTGGGTTGATCTCACATACACCATCCTGCTGCTGTAAATACTAACAAATCTGTATTATTTCTCAGCTGAAAATATTCCTTAACAAATGCACTTGTAACTCTTGTTTGCTAAAAACTACATTGCCCAGCTGTTTTAGGAAATTGCAGTCTGCAGTAAGAAAAGAATGGACTTGGAGCTGAGAGCCACAGACGGTAAAAGTGTCAAAAAGTAAACACACAGATTAACACATTGTTGGTTTTGGTCTATTCATGGAATTTGTTGACACTGATAAAAATATAAAATATCACCAGCCTTATCCTTTAATCCTACATTTGGCCTGAGGCGAAAGGTTGCTGTGAAACTTTTGACCTCTTGGCAGCACTATAACAAACTCCAGGGATCACCAAAGTCTTTCTGTGGGGACCATGAAGGTCTTTACCAAATTTTGCAACAATACATCCAATAGTTCTCAAGATATTTCACAATGGATTCAAAGTATTCCACCAACGGCCCAATGGGCAGACACTGCCATCCCCTAAAAACTGAGCAAACATGCCACACGTGCAGCAACGCATACAAAACGCACGGGTGTTCTGTTCTATATTGGGCCTCTGAATCAGCAGCAAAACATCCTCGAGACAGCAACACACACACACACACACACACCCCTCTCCCCCTATCCCTCTGACCCCTCAGTTTCAACCCCAGTGGTTGTCTGGGAGACACAGACCAGACAGTACAGCCTGTCTAGTTTGCCTGGTTTAGATCGGGCCAGGAAATCGCAGCTGTTGCCAAAGACCTTTCCATTAAAAAGAATGAGAACACACACAAAACAAGACACAAAGACACACACAATCACAAAGGTATGAATGCCTGCTCATTCACAGGCATTCTCTCACACATTCGAATGACCTGGGATACTTAGCAATACATATATACAATATGTACAATGTACAATACTCAGCATTTGCTATTTAGCACCAAACATAAAGTACTGATAGACATGCTGCTATGGGTGGCTAAAAAAAACTGAAAAATAAGGTGATTTGATTTGTTAAAATGGGCATTTTTTGCAGTGTTACTATGATATTAGTGTAAGTGGTATTCAGAGATTGTGCTCCAGTAGCTCTGATTACTGACATCAGTAGTTTTGTCTAGAAAAAACCCTTAAATTGTGTATATGTTGTAGAATAAGAGAGAAAGTAAAAGATACGGTGACAATTTCAAACTTGTAGCTCGTGCTTTCTCTCGCTCTTCCTTCGTTCCTCCTCTCATCCTCCTCTTCCTTCCTCCTCTTCCTTTCTTTACCCCACTCGTCTGTTCATCCTTCCATGAACATCCTGCATGCTAACTACCTCACCAGCTCCAGACGGCAACCAAGCGCTCATTGAGCAGGCAAACATTTACCGATCCTACAATCATCAGGCCGGGAACATGTTTTCTAATTTAATTGAGATTATGTGGCTGATGCAGTGTGTGTGTGCGTGTTTGTGTGTGCGTGTTTGTGTGTGTGTGTGTGTGTGTGTGTGTGTGTGTGTGTGTGTGTGTGTGTGTGAGCTATCGAGGCCCCTCGGCGTTCTGCTGCCCTCCCCTGCTTCTTGTTGACAGGGGTAGCTATTATCACAACCAGGCAGATGTGCGAGGGCCACGGATGACAAAGTGACACAGGGCGAGAAGGCGGGAGAGATGGAGAGTATGATGCAGCACAGAGCAACACACACACCAAGATGATACTACTGAACCTAACAAATCCTTAAAGGGGACATATTATGCTTTTTCATATTTACTGTCACATCTACAGTGTTATAATGTCGGATTTTCATGTTAAACATTGCCAAATAATGAGGTAAACGTATTTTATAGAAACCACAGTGAGATAAAACGTTCAGATTTCCAACTGTTTTGGACACTCTGGTTTCAACTGTTTTTTCTACTCTCGGCTAAGTGTTACGCAACTCTAAGCCGGCCTACTATGATTGGTCATCTGCTCCAGATAGGCAGGACTGGAGTGTTTTTTTACTACGCTACTGCGGTGGTGTTAACATTGTCGCATGTAGCTACATGCTAACGGCAGTAAAAAGTCATCTTGGCTGCCAGTGTTGTTAAATTCTCCCCAATTTTGGGTCGCATTCCTGCTGAAACACGTCCGAATGGGTAGTGTTTGGTTCAGAAGCCTGTATCTGCGATTTTTGACGGTAGAAAGTGCTGCTTCGTTCCATTACAATCTAACGTTAGCCTAGTGCTAAATATCAAGTAGCTGCATGCTAAATCGAGATAGCTGTAATCTTGGCGGCCAATGCTGGTCATTTCTCCCCAATTTCAGGGGCTGTATTTGTTTAGCAGTTGAGTTCAAATATCAACAATGTTCGCGCAACATCGCTTACTGCACCTTTAACTACTGGAGAAACTTGAAGAAAACATTGAGGATATTAAAGCAGTGGTTCACATCCTTTTTGTTGTTGCTTGTGGCCCTTTAAAAGGAAGTTTACTAGTGGCCTCTTTTTAAAGGTTATATATTTTTATGAGTGTTTTTTACCCAATCAGATTGTTGTTTAAAAAGTTTCATAGGCTTAAAGAGGTAAAATGATTCAGTATTTCACAAGCAAACAGCAAAAATAAGAAAAATGTCTGAAAACAAAAAAACAAAACAAATGTTATATAGCACATATATGCTTTCTTGTCTTTAACAAACTTTACTTGTTAATAATCTTGTGAACACCCTTGATTCTATCTTGGGACCCCTTGGAGGGCCCCACCAGGTTGGAAACCATTGTATTAAAGCGATTAATAGAATACTATATAATAACTATATAACCATATAAAATATTCTACACTATCTGAGTACAAATGGATCTACAAACTTGATAACTTATTACTCACATCACAAATTGGCATATACAGTATGTAGATCACTATTACATTAATTTTAACAGCAACATGTCTTTACTGCCCAAAATAGAGGGATCATATATTAAAGAAATGAATGTATCAAATCAAACAAGTTATAGCTGGTATATTCTTAGTCCTAAATGTTGGTTGAACTTTATTTTTCATTAATAGAGAGCATACAACGCTGCATGCTGGTTTCTAGATGATAGCAGCAGTTCACATTTTGTGCTTCACAGCGTAAAATTGGACTTTGATGAGCACTAATGCAGATGATCTCATGTTGGGAGTGAATATCTGCTAACAGAAACCACTAGTAGAGAAGAGGAGAATGGAAAAACGAAGAACAAAGCAAGAGTTTTGCGCTCCACCGTTGTAAAAACAATCCGTCACAATGCTGCCTTCCTTCCTGACTTTTGTTTCCTTTTAAAAAAGATCTCTCTTTGTTTCGCAGTCACTGCTCTTGCATGCAGACGGCTCTTTTGTGCAATTAGTCAAATACAAATTCATTCAAGGCCCTATTCGTTTTATCTCCAGTGCCTGAATTGCCTGTTCAAGTCTTCCACAAAGTAAAATATTGCTGGTGTGAATAGTAAAATTACAGCTGTAAACCATTGTTTTGTCACAGAAATTAATGAGAGCGTTAAAAAGTTGCTATCGTTCTAGCCAGCAGAGTGATTATTCATGCTCAGCATTACAGTAATGGCTTAAGAAAAAAGAGAGGGCAGGAGCCTCCTTCACGTGAAGGAAAACTTCATGTACCATCAACACACCTTCTAGTTCATCCTTTTTTTTTGATGCATTACAGTGTCAGACAGGCTGACACACCACACAGTTACCCAGATGATTAATAGGCAACAAGGGAATCTGCCAGAGAGGACTCCTCCATAACCGATCAATAAAATCCTGAGCTAGCAGTGACTTGACTCCCACATAGCCATTCACCAGAGTAGGAGGAGAGAAGGAGAGCTCTTTGGATTGTTGGAGAACTCCGAAGGATTGCAGGCATTCAGTTTTGCTGTATTACAAATCACAAGCTTTTAACTACAGAGAATCACCTAAATCTTGGCACAACCAGTTTGGATAAAACAGCATTTTGATGATTTGTTTCATTGCAATTCTTCCATTCAACCTTCAATTTTGATCTCAAAAGTCACCCTTATACCCCAAGTCAGTTGCTGGCTGTCTGTTTTGAATGCCAACCTGAACTATGACTTTAGGTATGAATACAAACTCTCTCTGGAGTTTGTGTCCAAGCTTAATTTAAAGCTAACAAAAGCCTCAGACAGATTTTTCTCCTGCTCTCCAGGAGTGCTAAAACAAACACACGAGAAAGGTCTGACTAAGTGAATGTAATGTGATGAGAGGACTAAAATGAAAATGTGAAAATTGTGAGGGAGGTTCTGTTTAATCAACACAAACTCCCAAAGAAACTGCCACACTGTCTAGTTTAAAAGCTCCTTACTTTAAGAATTAAAAACTGTTTAAAGATCTACCATTCTGTGACCTTGGAATGAGATATCACCTGACATTTTAATTTAAAACCAGGGTAATCATATGCATTGTAGCTTTACAAACAGGAGTTTGAATATGAGTAAGCCCAAAGCCTTTGCTGCTCACAACTTTGCTTCCTTGCTAGGGCCGAAATGATACATTGATTGATTGATTAGCTTGTGAGACCCAAATGAAGAAAAGTCTACTTGCAACTCCTAATCACAGGTAATCAATCACTTTACTGTGGACATAATTGGTGGGCAGTTCAACCAAAGAGACTCTCAGACTGTTAAATTTGAATGATTTTAGGGGCCCCAAAGCAGTAAGAGTAAGCAACATTTTTTGTTGTATCATGGGACCCTTTGCAACCCCCAGGTTGGGAACCACTGGTTTAGTCGACAATTAATCAGCCACTATTTTGATAATCGTTAAGCAAAAATCTGGTGGTTCCAACTTTTCAAATGTGAGAATTGTCTGCTAATCTTTGTCTTAAATGATAGTAAAAAAGACCAAAAAAGCAGTTTGAATATGTTACATTTTATAGATAAAACAAGAGAAAATAATCATAATTGGTAGTTGGCAGCCCCTAATCCTTGCATAGTATGATGTTTAATGTGTTTGTTAAGTATATTTAAACTCAATCAGCTGAGAGTGCTTTAAAATAATTTAGGCTCTGATGTTAAAAAAAGCTACAGGCTTTATGCAGTCACAAAGGCAGAATAGCTATAGATATTTGCAGCCTCAGAGATAACATACTACATAACTGCTGACAAAAACAGCACACACACACACACACACACACACACACACACACACACACACACACAGTAAAATATGCTAACTCATAGCCTCGGGGTGGGGGAGTTTGGACAGCCAAACAATTGCCTATCCACTGTTGTGACATCACAGTCTGAGGAACTGCATCAACAAATTAGCTGCTCATTAGAGAGGTTGTGACCTCTGAGGAGCCATTATACTCCGCTAAGCTTGGAGGGGCATTCAAGTGCATCAATTAGGGCAGGCCAAAGGGCTCCAAAACATGCACCCACAGATGTACGGACAGACCGCATGCCATAAAGCTCTGCTGACTAGAATCATCTTCAGGTTAGGTAAAACAACATTTAAAAAAGACATATTATTACCACTAAAAGCAAAGCATTGCCCCAAAAGAGGGAGGTCAAAGCCAATTCATACAGATCGTTACAGAAGAGTCTTCAAAACATTATTAATGAAGACATTTAATATCTGACACTTCAGCGAATGTGACCGCCTCAGGTAAGCCATTTCAAAGTCTATCAAAATTATTAATAATGCTAAATTAGCTCTAACATGTCCTCAGAAAGTTTTTAGGACGTTCTTTTTTTTTCCACAGCCAGTATGCTACAAATGTCATTTAAAGTTTGGTAATATGTCTCAGTAATATAATATCTACTGCATTCTGAAGAATAATGTATTAAAAACTTGCATAAGAAAACTGAGTTTATCAATACTGATCAATATGGCAATATGGATAACATTAATATTGCCTGACAGTATATTACTACTACTAGATTTCTCATCCCCAAAAACTCATACAGCATAACGTATATCTAATTATCACTGAATCTTTTCAGACACCTTCCAGAGAAAAGGGTTGTACCGTATTTTGCATTGCAATTGCAACGGCAGTCACATACAGCATCATAAGCAGCCACTTTCCCAATTAAAACAAGTGACTTATGTAACCATACCACACAGTAGTCAGCAGTGCATGATTTTTTTTTTTTTTTTTTTTTTTTGGGGCTTTTTCCCTTTATTTGTAAGTGGATAGACATGAAAGGGGGAGAGAGATGGGGGATGACACGCAGCAAAGGGCAGCAGGTCGGATTTGAACCCTGCGCCGCTGCAGGACTCAGCCAACGCCAACGCCTCAGCCAACGCCAACGCCCCAGCAGTGCATGATTTAATCAGAAAAGAATGACTCATGGCTCAAATATACATGGAAGAACTACTAATTGTCTACTAGTTGTCGTCTTTGGGTAAAATAAAACGTGCCGGTAGGTTTTAGTATTAGTGACAAAACTTTATAAGTTGATCCGACGACCTACCGGTCACTGGCTCACTTCTCTAACCTTGAGGCCACCAATGCCGCCAACACGCATGCGCATACCATATTAGGACTGTACATTTTTATTCAAAATTCAAACTACTGTTCAAAAGCGTGAATAATAATATTAATATTTTATATTTTTTACAATAATATTGTATCTATAATGACCTGTTGTAAGCGCAAGATGCCCTGTGTTGTACTTCAGCGAGAGTTGTTTCTAAAATGCACTGACTGTCTGATCCATTGCATGTCTTGTTGTACTACAAAATGCATTATGTAGAAAACTAGTGAACCGCGTTGAACAGATAACAGCAAATGAGACAGGAGGGAAGACGCGACTTAACAGAACAGTATTAATTCTACAATATATTTCAGGTTGGCTACATGGTTTCCGAATGAATAACGCGTTAGATTGAATTATTTTGAACTTGAATTGTGAATAGCAGCATGTAAGGTACATTAGAATTTTGAATTGTATATTTAAGGTTTTTTATCATGCCACTAAGGCACAGGTTTCCATCATTTTATCAGTGTAAAGTATGTAAAAGGGGCATAAATGTGGTCAACAGTACACATGCACCAAACAGGCCTGTCTGTGACACATGAGCAGCCCCGAGTCTCTGTTCAGGGGCAGGCAGGCAGGCAGGGTGACGCCTGTGAGACCTGCTGGTGCCCGATCGTGCCCCCGCTGGTGTCTGCCATGGCAGTAACAGCCGGTCAGATGCCCCTATCCAGCTAACACACCTCAGGAAGCAGAGCATGGAGATCTAGGCTGACTGCTCCCGCTGAGCAGAGGTGGCAGATGACAGTTGGGACGTGTGTGTGTGTGTGTGTGTGTGTGTGTGTGTGTGTGTGTGTGTATGTGTATGTGTATGTGTATGTGTGTGTGTGTGTGTGTGTGTGTGTGTGTGTGTGTGTGTGTGTGTGTCCCAGCCTGGTGCAGAGACATGGCATTATATCGAGAAGAGCACAGGGATTTGAGACAGAGAAAAGGAGTGACAGATCATTTGTGAAAGCTCCATTCATTTGTGAAAATGGCCTGGATGCCAGTCACCATCAGCATGTCTGCGCTGGCTGTCTTAGCAGCCTGGGAAACAGCAATGTGAGGTTCAGATTTTAGTTTAGAAATGAGAGAAAGAAAGAAAGAGAGCAACTGAGCGAGCATTCACCATAATGATTCTGTCATCTCTCCATCCCTCTATCAGCACATCTCTCTCTACACCCTCTGTTCCTTACCCTCCTCTATTAATATCAGCTGTTTCTGCAGCGCAAAAGATTTCACCCTAACAAAGTAATTTTATCTCATGCTGAGTCTTATACTCCCAGTGGGGCTGAGATAAGTTCACTTGTGTGCATTTCATTTCAACTTATTTCAAGAATTTGCCTATAAGAAGTGTTATTCCCTGACACGCTGTTAGCTTATTCTGCTGAATTTCAAGACGCTGACTGTGATTTTTCACAACAAGTTGAGCTAATTTGAAAACAAGCGGTCCAGGTTAACCATGTTAGTTCACTACTTATTTGTACTTATCTGTTCTCATAAAAACTATGAGAATGAGGCTACTGATAATTCAACATTACTTAAAGGGATAGTTCAACATTTTAGAAAATACCACTAAGCTTTTGACAGAGCGGTTTCCCCCTGCTTCCAACCTTTATGCTAAGCTAAGCTAGCCCTCTCCTGATAGACACATTTTATCAATTGTATCAATCTTTTCATTTAACTCTGGGCAAATAAATGCATTTCCCAGAATGTCGAACTATTTCAATAACTCCCACTTTCTCTTTTCTAATCCCTAAAGTGTTAAAGTATATGGAGAAAGAGCATTTAGAGATAAACTGGACAAGCTGTTTGAATCTAAACAAGCATTTAGCTTTCCAATGGGGGAAACGTTGATACTATTAGTGAGCTTTTAATTCTCCTCTTTCTCATTGTCAACACTCCCAGCCATTCATAAAGATGTATATGTTGTATGGCTGTCATGTTACTAGTCTTAGCTACAGCCTAACTGCCTATTTTACAAGATTTGTAATAGGGATTTGAAGGTTCATTGCTATTTGTTTCCATTTTGATATCTTTAAAAATGTACAGTAAACAAGTCAAATGAAATGGCACCTATTTTTTGATGTTGTGAAATCTTGCACGGTATTGCTGAACCCTTGGCCGCTCGTTAGGAACCCCAGCAAAACACACACTCTCATAATCAATAAAAAGATTTCATACCAATGAAATTTCATAGTGTCTACCCAGTCAACACAAACACACACAAACTGCAAGACAAGAAAAGCAATTCTGGAAAACACACAAAGAGAGCAGCTTGTGTAAAAATTAACCACACACACACACACACACACACACACATTCCCAGAGAAAAACACCTCATAGGAAAACATGAAACTGTGATTTTTTTGTGTGTGTGGGCAGAGAAGTACAGTAGCTGCTTTCTGTGTGTTGCAGTTCCCAAAATCCCTTCGCTACGGGAAACAATAACAAACTTCGAGCTCGCAAGCTACAAAATGGCAAGTTTTGCAGGCCTGCTTGCTTCTTTTGGTGAATGATTGTAACAATGTACAAAGAATATGTTTACGGCATTTACTAGCTAACTGGGAAGTTCTGGGACCGGTGGGGATTTGCTTTGGACAAAATACACACAACGACACACTGGTAAGAGCAAATTAACGTTTAACCATGTATCCAGCTAATATATACAGCTCACGTACGTTACTATATTGTGTGAACAGTTAACTTCATTTTATATTGTACGTGGAGTTTTATTTTGCAAGGTGCAAATGTTCCACCAAAACAAGTTCCTTCCCGAGACTTTTTTGCAGAGCCACCGTCGCTGCCACTTTCTATGGTCGCTGCGTCCGGAGCTTAGTGCCTCCCAAGACGATTGTGATTGGTTTAAAGAAATGCAAACAACCCAGAGTGTTTTTTTTCTCCTATCCTGGAATGTATACAGTATGTGGTGTAGCCAGACCTTACTCCACAGCGCTGTAGAGACCCAAACTGGTATGGAGAGAGAGAGAGAGAGAGAGAGAGAGAGAGAGAGAGAGAGAGAGAGAGAGCTTTACTCCAAAGCCAAATCTCTGGATGCTAAAAAAAAAACTTCTAAAAAGAGTGTGAATGTGTGTTTCTCTCTGGCTTTCCCATGGCTATTTACAGCCCAGCCAGGGGACTGTCTGTAGTTCACACACGAGCACTGGAGGAAAATAAGACACAAACATGACAGTAAGCGATACACACTCTCAGAAACATCTCCTCTTTAGGCTTCCAAACAAAGATACAAACACAGTCTCATTCATTTAAAAATATCATCTCCCTCATTGGATCACACAACAGTGTATCAACAGGAGTTAAGCCTTTTAGTGAAATACGGACTGAAATGCAGTCGAAGTCACCCAAGCAAATAATTCTACTTTAAAGCATTATTGTCATTTAAATAATGCACTAGAAAAATATTGAACCAACTGGTTACAGTGCTTTCAACCACCGTCATCAAAACAACAAATAAAGGAATATAAATAGTAAGAGTTCATCCCTCCAGTAGAGGTGGCCGACATTACCAACGCACTTGTCATTTTGTTTGTTTGCACACACAAAAACAATGTATGTTTAATGTCTTTTGACACTGTTAAACCATAATACTAAGTGTATTGTGTGAATGCTGATTCAACAGCATTCACAGTATTGTTATTCTTTTCTTTATTATTCTTATTATTATTATTCCGCTTCTTCTTCTGGACGTTTTTTGGTCTTCAACTACTTACATACTTTCAGCTAGAAAAACAATTCAAATATCAAAATCCAGCTCTTTCAGCACATGATGGGACTTCTTCAACTTTTGTTCTGCTATTTATACTTTTTTAAAATATTAAGCATTTACACATTTTATTTTAACATTTTAACAATGAGAGCAGGCTTCAAATCCTCACCTCAATCCTTCAAAATCTTCCTCCAAAATCCTGAAGCCCTCATTGAGAGGCTGTAAACTGTGATATAACTGTCAAGGACACAAAACCCCTTAATGCAGTAGGGCAACATGACAATGCAGATTAGATAATGTGACTGCCTGCCAGTCACAGTGACTCACTCACTCACACACACACACACACACACACACACACACACACACACACACACACACAGACACAGGGCTAACCCTAAATACAAGTTATTATAGATCAACTCTTCAGGCTTTATACCTTTAGACTGACAAAATGTCAGTCTCTGTTGTCTGACACATTTCAACAGGCCATCTTCTGTAGTTAATCAGACCACACACACACTCTGAGCCAAAAACAACAACAATATATTATAGAATCTATACCATTTCCAACCCTGGGATTTTCTATCATGTCAATAAAGCTCCCTTAAATTGTAATTTAAATTTACTACAGGGAAGGAGAGACAGGAATAGACAGTGAGAGACAGCAGCAGAATGGAAGAGCTGCAGAAGAGGCCTGGTAGAAAATCCATAGCCTGCCTGTTATCAGGATGATAATTGGTTTTCCCCTCTATGCCCCTCCACCCCTCTCGCATCCTTCCTCTTTCTCCTCCTCCTCCTCCTCCTCATCCCTCCAATCTCTCTCCTCTACCCCTCTTTCTCTCTGCACACACACACACAAATGCATACATTCTCAGACACAGCCATGCAGGTAACAAAAAGCAAATCAGGAACTCGCTGTATATACATAATTTTCTAAATCCGGTGTGTCACATTTTGCATTTTTGCACCTGAATGTCTCACCAAAGAATGAGCTGACTACACCGTGGAAAAGGCTTAGTGTCAACAAATGCCCCTCGCTGTTATACCAGACACACAAACATGTAAACCATCACGAAGGTACTGCACATGCACACAGTCAGACATGCGCATACATGATTAGCGTGAAGTGTGTAATCAGAGAATGGCCTGATTAGCAGATAACACTACAGTGCAAGAGAAAGAGATTCATTTACTCATCCACTTCAAAAAAAGAGACAGAAAAACGAAAGGGGTGTGGGGGTGGAGACACAGGGGAGAAACTATAAAAATCATTTTGGCTGTGTAGAGATGCCAGAAAGACAGACAGGGAGCAGACAGACACAAAGACATGCTGCCAGATACAGACAAAGAGGCGAGGAAAAAGAATGCATGGACCAACAATAAAGTAATACAAGCAAGTAGACAGGCAAAAAAAAGAAAGCGACAAAAAGAAAGAATGACACCGGAGGACATGAGGAAAGACAGGCGGGCGTAGATAGAAAGCCACACACGCATAATTACACACACAAAGGGTTCGTGCGTAGGTTGAAGTCTGCAGGGGGGCTCTGCTGTATTCACTACTTCAAGGAGCTTCAGGAGTGCTTACTCAGCAGAGCTCCAGTGTCTCCCTGTTATATTGAGAGTGTCAGAAACAGAGAAGGAGGGACAAGGGGTGAAGAGAAAGAATGTCCTGATGAGGGATTTAATGTTTGTTTTGTACTTGCCAAGAATTAGTTGATAAAAGAGACAAATATCCACTGAGAATGTATTTTTAAAAACGTCTTATCAGTTCATATAACTACTATACAGTATTTCTTTGACAAATACATTTTGGAGCATTGCTACCCTATTCATGTTGATGGGCAACATTTATTACAATCCAGGAAGCAAGGATCTCAGGACTTTGAGTGTGTGTAAAATGTGTAAAATCAGTAGAGAAGTGTTTTTAATTGCCTAGGCAATTTTCTTCGGTAAGCAGTTTTCTGGAAAAGGCACAAAAAAAAGCCAAAATTTGAAAATACAACTCTGTCCTAAGCGCCTCCCTTCTTTCAGTAACCTGTATAAGTAATAGTCATTAATTTCTCTAGCTCTGAAATACTTCGCATATATTGACACATTTTATTGCGTTTATTGTCTGACTCTGTTTTAGACTCTCTTTTTGATAAGTCCGTCTTTCTTTTTTTTGGTTGCTTCGCAGTGTAGGCAGTTGTTGCCAATGATGGAATTGCAACTTTTTCTGCAGGATTTTCTGCCACTGAATCAGGCTTTCACCATCTGAAGGGACGTGACCTGTGATTGGCCAAAGTCTCCCATCACCGGCTACATTTTCTAAAGCCTGAAAACAGAGCCAAGAAGAAGTCTAGTTTCTCTCAGACCACTTGAATTACGATATACTGGAAGGTTATTATGGAATTTGTGTCCAATGACTGCAAAATACTGCCTACCCAAGCTTTACCATAAAAACCTTAATTATGCCTAAATTGACAGGAGAAGATATTGAAGGGAAAACCAATAAAATACACTGACAGTGAACATTTTACAATGTGTTCAGCATGAACATTTTGTGTTAGCAGCGAACAGTCTTCTTTATTTTAAATAAAACATAATTATATTTCATAGAAAACCTATTTTCTATGCAAATTGGATATCATTTTTAGAAGACAGGCTGGAAAAAACATGGCTGAATTATGTTAAAGAATGAAAGTACAAAAAACATATCTTGTTCAATTTATTTCTGTTTTACTTAATAATATCCTGTTACTATTTTTTTTTATTATCTTTAGGTCTACATAATAGATGAGGAACTTTTCACGAATGTGAAGGATGAAGAGAAGAGGGTGGAAGAGGGAGAGAAGGGGTTAGAGAAAAGATGGTTTGGAGGTTATAGATTTCTAATTTGCCGACCTGTCCCTCAGGGTTGCCAGGTGTGTGAATGTGCATCCTATACAGTCTGAAGCAGCAGACACAAAACACCTACATACCCACCTTCAGACCTCTCTATAATCCCTCCAACACACTCTTTATTCCTCCAAAATCATTTTTCCAAACATGCTTCCTGCCTAGTCTTTTATTTGTTTGTCTTTTTTTAGGGGGAGAGAAACTACCACTCCCTCTTTGGAAGATACTTTATTTAAATTATAGTTTGGAACAAAGAGTCCAAAGAGTTGGGAAAGAGAAAGAGAAAAAATAAATAAATAAAAATAAAAGACAATCCCCCTCCTTGTTTTCTTCCCATCATTCTAATCTTAGTAAAGGGCCAAAATAATGCACCACAGGCAAGTCTTATCATGACTAAGAAAGCTTTTTTGGATACCGATTTGCCATCCATCAGTCAGAATCTCGCACTTAACCGTCAAGCATAAAACAATCTGCAGGATAATTCATACTTGGCTGCTTTCTGAGCCTCGCTGCTTGTTGGAGATAAGTGAATTCTGAATTTGGGAGTAGAGAAAAGTAAAATGAGTGCTCGGGGAATGACATATTCTCAATTTTTCATTCAGGAGTTTGGGGGCAGATTCATATTTGATATCTTTAAAAAAAAAAAAAAAAAAGACTCATTCATCACTTAGTTCACGTGGCCAGGGGAAAACGGAGGAGGAGGTTATGGCGAGACAGAGTTATGGAAAGCGTCCAGTTATTGAGGCTCATTATCAAGAAGATAGAGTACGCTGGTGATGGAGTTAGAATCATACGGGAGGAGAGGGGTGAACTGCAGCGCTGGATGAGGCTCCATTTGCGGTCGGGGTAGTTTAAGTCGGCAATATTGAGCTTTAAATGTTTTTCTCATCCAGAAACTAATAGAACTTTTTGAATTTGCAGGTCAGTCTCTTCATTAAACTTTTTAAACGTCTACCTGCACTAACCTGTAATGGATGAAGGTAAATCCGTGTTATAGGAATACATTTTGATCTATACTCTGGCTTGAACCTAAGACTCTGTAACAGCTGTCCACCTTTCTTACAACTTGATAGCTTTACTTTGTGTTTAGTGTTAGCACGCTAACACCTTAAATTAAAACGGTGCACATGGTGAGCATCACATCAGCATGTTAGCATTGTCATCGTGACATGCTGACGTTAGCATTTAGCTCAAAGCACCACTGTGTCTCAGTACAGCCTCAGAGTCCAGCATAGCTGGAGATTATTATTTAAAAACATTTCAGTGAGGTTGCTTCCTTTACAGTAGGTTTCAGCATTTAGGCATTTCATGGGAAAAAAAGGACACTTGAGCTGGCTCACTAAATCATACATGTAGGCTACAAGTCATGTTAGCTATGTGTGGGTGGGCATGAACTGTATATGGGTGTCTGAATCCATTACATCCATATATCCTCATGATGCTGCATCTACAAGCCTGGAGCACCTATCATCATAGACTGAATACTTTGCTTCTGTGTGCTCGTTTGGGACAGAGACCATGAGAGAAAAGGCAACAAGAGGCAATCCGTTGGCAAGGCCAGCTGGGAAATGTGTATCCCGTGAGATGCTGTCATGGATGTACTGGAGGATCAGCTCAAGGTAATTTATTTCCTGGTTGCTCTGCCCGCGCTCCCTCGATGTCGACACCAAGGAGGAGACGAGTGGGGAATCAATCACAGAGGGAATTAAAGAGTCCATCACAGCCTGGCTATGTACAGTGTGTGTGTGTGTGTGTGTGTGTGTGTGTGTGTGTGTGTGTGTGTGTGTGTGTGTGAGAGACAAAGAGACCAAGGAAGTGCCTTATAATTGGGAAAACTCCATGTTTGCACAGACTAAAGATGAAAGAGTTTCTGCAGCTTTTTCATCATTAATGCATTAAACAGCTCCCTTTTTACAGTCTCTCTCATTCTGCATGTCATAGCACATGTATTTTTCATGTATGTCTCTGCTAATGTGTATTCATGATGCACAATCATGTCTCTTTTAATGTTTCTATACACATTTGTCCCGACTCTGGCTGGCTCAGAGGAGATACTGCACCAGTTGTGAAGAAGGGAACAATGATGAACTGGCTTGAGTGTATGCACATAAACAAAAGTATATGTGGACACCCACCCAAGATGGCTACTGGCCCTTTTTGACCCCATGACCTTTCCAAGAACCTGGTTCCAGTTTTGGTTCCTGGGTCTGGTCCCTGCTCCTGAGGACTTTCAGACAGACCAGACCCTATCTGGAGACTTTTAAATGTCACTAACTGGCCAAATGTAAGCCTCCAGAGTGCAACATGTGTACAATGTATACAGTACATTCAATAAGACTGTAAACAAGCACTGGTTTTCACTAGTGTTAATATTAAGACATTGCGATGGGAAGCACTTGTAATGTTTTTGATGTTTAAACAAAGTCACTGACTTCTCAACTAATATTAAAAAAAAAAAGAGTTCACAGTTCACAGATATGGTGAAACACCTGAGCCAAGATATTGTTGGACAATATTATGCACATTCCTGCACAAAATCCTACAGCGCTTGATCTTTGTATATTGCAGAAATGTTTTTATAATTTTTTCATTTTGTCAATTTTATTTGTTTCTTGACTGTTGAAGTATTATTTATATTATATTTATATATTTATTATATTTATTTTCACGTACTGTGTTTATTGATATGCAACAAAACACTAGGGCAAATTCCTTCCTATGTGGAAACCTACTTAGCAATAAACCTGATTCTGATTCAGTACTATTGTAGCCGTTGTGTTCCCAGATATAAGGCAATTGAGCTAGTTATTCAACTTTTACCATAACTAATAATAAGGAAAGAGGGCCAAAGCTACGACAAATAAGGTGTAGTTTGAAAAAACAAATCGATTCAATGTGATATTTAGATACAACAAGACCGTATGGATGTGTATTCTCACCATTATTATTAGTAACAGTAGTAGTAGCTTCTTACGCGTGAATAAGAATTTGGCTAAAAGTGCTAGCTAAAAGTGGGAGCTTTTGGCATGAAAAAGGTCCAAACTTAAATATACTGAATATGGGCACAAAACCCAGTCTGGTCAGTTTCACTTAAAAATATATCAGGATTGGGTTTCAAAAGCTCATATGAGTTCAACCCCATGAAACACAAACTGACACTTACATGCATAACTGCTCTCCAATGCCTTCCAGCGTAGCCCTTGCCCTAACCACATAATGACATTAGCATTTCTAGCCCTCTTCTCTCCACATCTTATCTACTTCAAAAGCAGCGCTTCATTAACTACTGTCATCTATCAGAGAGCAGGGAGCCGGCAGGAATGTGTGTGTGTGTGTGTGTGTGTGTGTGTGTGTGTGTGTGTGTGTGTGTGTGTGTCTGTCTCCACAACACTTGCAGTGCTATGTGGGGTCACAGACTTGTAGATTAGTGTGACAGACTGGACGTCACACCTCTCCTCTGTCCTGTGGCTGCACGTTGCCTCTGTGTCTCCTCTACTCAGTATCAACATGTTTGCCTCTTCAGGACCAAACACGACATGACCAGAACAGGAATTGTGCAAAATCTACTTATGTTGAAGCAAACAACGGAGAAAGTTAGAAGAGAATTAAATTAACAAGAAATCTGCAGCAACACCCTGCGGGTAAAGGAATTAGCAAAACACCAGCATGAATTACTTGTTTCATTACGTATTTATGCACCAAGCCACGACAACAGTGATTGTCACAACAGCTAATGTCAAAAGTCTTATCAGTCAAAAATAACTGATAAAGAAAGATTTTCAAGAAATATTTAGTTTGAACAGAATAACTTTATTTTCCAGCTGGCATTACACTAAGTGGTTTCTAATTGACATAGAAGTGTCTTTATAGGAATTTATTTACTAATATGTTTTTTCAGCTAATCACATTACAATGTATATATCCCTGTGAAGTATGTTATATCCTGAATGGTGTAAGTGTATGATTACAAATAGGAAAATAGAGCATGAGAGTCCATATGATACAGAGGTTGGCAGATCAAAAATAAATAAAGATCTTCAAATCCACTTTGTCCACCTTTTACATTGTAAATTAAGTATGTGTATATCCTCCTTTATAGGTTATATAGTCATCTATGGGGAAAATAAGCCAAACAAGTTATCCAGGCAGCCAAAAATGCTATGTCAATATCCAGTACATCATGTTGCCACATTCATGACAGACTCATAATTAAAAATGTACCAAAACTCCAAGGGTCGACTCTGGCCCAAAGTTGGCTCAAATTTCTGCTAACCAAAGCCAAATCCTGGCAAAGCCAGGCAACCACACTGTGTAATGGCCAATTCAATCAAACTTGTTCTGTTTGTAGGGAACTGCACTATTTTAGCTTCTCTGCTACACAAAGTCGGACAAACTCACTGAAGTATTTGTTATGTCTCCTGTTGTAGTTTGAGGGTATGTTAAACAATGAGATTAGCCTATTTTATCTTAATCACTGGATATCTACAGGATCAATAGTGTCTGTGTAACATTAGTACACTGTGTGTGTGTGTGTGTGTGTGTGTGTGTGTGTGTGTGTGTGTGTGTGTGTGTGTGTGTGTGTGTGTGTGTGTGTGTGTGTTTTCCTCATGTTTCCATACACTCATGAATCATTAGTCAAAAAGCACCCAAGTTTGCATCCACTTGCATCTTTGTATTGACTCACAACATGTCAAACTAAACTGTACATTGTGCTGGTAATTTACTTGAAGCCGATAATTTGACTATTATTATACTGTGATTGTAATAATTGCTACAAAGGCACTTGTGGAACATTTGTAAAGACCATATGTTAACACAGTGCTACTAAGTAAGTATTAATCCGTCAGTGTTGTTAAAGGCATTTGAGCAGAGCTGCTACTATATCATTTTGACACCAAGTTAATACAGCTAAGCTACGCTAATGTGACTATTCAATACCCTGTACATTACAAACTGCAAAGAGAGAGATAAAAAAGGCATTCAGCAGTTTGTACTAACGACTTAAAAACATATCTTTTTAAGGCTTTCCTTTGTTTATATTTGTGATTGTTTACATTTAATAATCACCACCTGGAGGTAATAGCTTAGTTACAGTTGTATCATTCCCTTTCCTGGGAAATCACCAATGGTATATATTCCTCTTCTGACAGAAGACGTGACCAGGCCAATACTAATAAATCTCAGGTTGTCGTTGTAAGGGGAAGCATTTCTCAGAAGAGCTGTGGATTCCCCGAATTCCCCGTAAGCCACCGTCAACCAGCACACGCCAAGAGGCATGATGGGTAAAAGATGCACCCACATGGCGATAACAGATGTAGTGTGGCTTTAAGTGTGAGTAAGACAAAGAGAGACAGAGAAGGGAGCAGTTTTTTTTGATAAGGTAGAGGAAGGTAAGGAGCAGAGGGAGGAGAAAACGATAAAGAACAACAGTAGGGAGGCTGGATCATCCGTCTCTCTAGAGAGGAATAGAGGGAGGAGAGAGATTGTGAAGTAAAGTGAGTGATGAAAAGAGAGCCAGGAGATATATTGAAAGAGAAGCCAGGGCACCAGATGGAGAGAGAAAGAAGAGGAGATTTGAGACTCAGACAAAAAACAAAGATTTAGAGTGAGGGAGGAACAAAGACAGACAGAGGCTTAGAGTGCAAGAAAGTGCAAGAGACGGAGTCTATGGGTTGTGTGTGTGTGTGTGTGTGTGTGTGTGTGTGTGTGTGTGTGTGTGTGTGTCTTGGCGAGTATGGAGGTCTCAGTTTCTTGGCAGGATGCTGCAGCAGAGTTTGGCCCAGACCCTAATGGAGATGTAAGAAGCCTCTGAGTTTGATCACACACACACACACACACACACACACACACACGCACGCACACACACTACACTTTCACACCTTCCTCCCCTCTCGATCACCGTGGCTCCAGACAAACTCAATGCACTGACGCCACTGCTGAACCCAAAGTAAAGCAAAAGATTAACTGAATGGCTCCTGCTGCACATAATGATGCTTCTAGTTTTTTTTAAAAAAGGATTTTTTTCAGGCTTTAAAAACTTGGTTTAAAAAAACATATCTAGGTACAAATAAATTCAATTTGTGGCACAAACACTTAAGATTAACTGAGATTTTTTTGTTCAGAGACTCATTTGGGTTTCTTTCATATTTTCTCTTCCCTTTTTAATAGTAAACCCTGTTTACTGTAAACTACAACAAAATGTTTCTTCTTGCAGCAGAAAACATGACAACTTTTAAATACATCGGGAGTCTGGACATAAGGATCTGTGTGAAAACCACTTTTGTTCTTTTTTTTCCAGCAAAAGTTTGTGAAATCCAATCACAATGAGACTAAATCTGAATTTTCAGAAAATGTATTACAGTCGGTCACAATAGAGCTGCAACTAACTTTTCCTATCAATCGATCGAATAATCATTTTGTATATTAATATATACTATATGTGTATATATACATAATTATTATATATAATAATATATAAAATTTTAGAAAAATGCCCATATCTTTCCAACAGTCCAAAACTCAAAGATATTCATCATATATGACAAAGAAAAGCACCAAATCGTCACAATTGAGAGACAAGAACAAGAGAATGTTCTTATATTCTGTGCAATGACTAATCAATTAATGAACTAATCATTTCTGCTCTATATCATAATATATATCAGTCCTTCCAGAAAAATGCAGAGTTTTTTTGTGATTGTTGCGGGCAAAAATCCTTGATTATGCATGTTTTCTTAAAAAATGCGATGGAATATGCGGGATATTTATGCAATTTTATGCGATGAAATTGCGCCAACTTGCAAAAACTGCGGTTTCATCATGGCTTCATCGCGGGGTTTGCAGCTTTTTGATGATGTTCACGTCGCGTAATTACGTCACTTCATAACGTTCCCATGGCAACAGGGGAAAATGGCTGCTCTTGTGTGAAGTAAACGCAACATTTTTCAACTTTCTGCTAAGATATGTGATTTTTTTGCACAATCACTTGTGCATATGTATCACTGTCCATGCTCTGTGTGTGTGTGTGTGTGTGTGTGTAGTCCTCTTATGCCAATCCTTAATATGACTTGCATTCTCCCCAGTTAACCTTTGACCCAGTTTAGGTGTCATGCTGCTCCACATTTAGCTCTTGGATTCCCCCATCATCTCTCACCCTAAGTGCTCCCCAAACTAACACACACACACAACCGTGGTTATGCAAGGACAGTGGTTATGTCACCCAGTTGGACTCACAAAAACACACACATACAAAGCTGCAGCATGCCAGACTTGGTTTTGGTCGCCTGATTTGCCGTTTCTGGAGCTAAAGTGTTGCAGCCTTGAAACAACTTGAGAAAAATAACAGAGTTTTTGCAGGTCTCTTTTTCGCTGTTCATCCTTATTGAACGACACTGAAACCAGTTACTCCACCACACACACACACACACACACACACACACACACAGCCTCATCTGTAAGCTACAAAGATAGACTCCAACACAAGCAGGGGAAGACATAAAAAAAACGATGGAGAGACCGCCGGTGAGGATGCCAATTAAAACAGAGAGACCATACACACAAGTGTGTTTGTGTTTCGGTGTGTGTCTCCTCTGGGAGTCACTTTGTTTGCGAAGGACGAGCGAGAAACACACCTAGCCCCACACACACACACACACACACACACACACACACACAAAAACAAGATGGGCTTTCCCCTGAACATTATTGAGCGAGTGTGAGAGAGCGAAGAGGGATCGGCCTCCATCTGCTGTACCATGAGTCATTCTCTTTGAGTGTATCAGCTTTCAATCACTCCAACACTGCACCACAATCAGTATGCTGTCACACACAGCACATGCATCTGTCCTCATTTCCTCTTTAAGACAGACACGGTATGATGTGTACGATGACAGACGTCATGTCATCATAATTTCATCTTCACTGTTAGTATTGCTCTGTATGTAAAGCAGCTTAACGGCAAACTGAACTGTCCCGCACTGCTAGTACTATGAAAAGTTGAGCATTAATGTAAGTATGTAATATATGTATCGATAGATTAGACTCTTATCTTTTCTTTCATTTATACAACAATCATATAGAGTATTCAACAGAGTATTTAATCCTTTCAAACGTTATATCCAAATTTGTTACAAAGGTAAAGGTTACTGCTGTGTGTAGCAGGAGATATTTTGTGATGTACTGACTTTCCCTTCTCAGCCTCTTAATTTGAAGTTGGAAAACATTGCAATATATCAAAGAATATCGCAATACAATTAAAATCCCTATAACATCATATCGTGACGTATTGTGATAATATCGTATCATGGGGCCTCTGGTGATTCCCACCCCTACTAAATATGTTGCAAAAAGTTCCTAAACATGTTCTTTAAAAAAAACAAATGAAAAACAGTAACATAGCACACAGATGGCACATAAAGACCTGATAATAGGAGACAACAGAAGTTAAAATGGAATTAAAAAAAACTGAAATATACAAATAAGTTAAGAAGACTGTGGTGGAAATGTGGACATATCAATAAAGAGATGATGCAATAAATGCTGACGCCATAGCTTAGTCCACGTATATCAGAGGAGATACATTTGTATCCAGTCCATCATTTTGGTATCGTACAGACCTGATTGAGGCGATAAAGTATCGTCCAGATGTGACTGATCCATATCAACCACAGTTTCTTCCTCATTACAAAAGTCAGTATTTTTGCTATACATTACATTCAGTCACAGCAAGTTGCAGAAAACAGAAGTATACAGATTTTAAATTTGGGACAATAGAGAACTGGATATTTTCAGATAACATGAGATAAGGTCTTGTAATCAGTATTGGGAAAGAAAAAGGTGCATCTTGGTGCAATTGGTGCATCTCTAGTAAAATAACAATAACATGCGTAAAATCCATCTTTAAGTGAAGCAGCAATGAAATGCCATTATCCTAGAGTTACTGCTGCTTAAATATTTGACTATAATAATAATAATAATAATAATAAGACTTATTGAGTATATAAACAGTAGTTGTTAGTAGCTGCTGGACAGATTTACCAATTCTGATTTTATTTTGCTGACTTTTCGCTTATTTTTTTTTCTTACAGCTTGCGCGACCTTTGAAAGAAATATAACTAATTACTCAAAACACAGCATGTGTTTGAGCTCTAATGCATTCTGGTTTATTAAGGCTACTGTTTGTGAAGAAATGACTAGCTCTAGCTCTTCTTAGATGATGGTTGTTCAAATATGAATACTCTAGGAAGAAGCCATTCCCTTATTGTAAACACAATTATAGCTACTGTGTGATACATTTGCCCAGTATAATTATATGCCCAGACATCGCAAACTAAAAGCTGGATGTGGGGGTAACTATGTCAAAGCATTTTAGGGATGTGTTACTGTCTTTCCAGCAAACCTGCAAACATACAGTCACCATGTGGAGTACAGGTCATCGACAAGAGAATATGACCCATTAAACAGCAATGAGATCATGCGGTATTGATTTTCTACTGTACACCACACCACAAAACTGCAGAGTTAAGTCGGGGGATCGTCTTCTCTACATCCTGTGCTTCTATGTGTGTGTATACAGTATGAGTGTGTGTGTGTGTGTGTGTGTGTGTGTGTGTGTGTGTGTGTGTGTGTGTGTTCATGTTCATGTTCATGTTCATGTCCCACTTGGTGGTTTAGTGCGATTCTTTCAGCAAAAAGAAAAAAAAACTCATGACTTAGGAATGCTATGAATGGCTCAGAGGCCTTAAGATGGGAAACTATGCATTGATTCCTGGAGCTCATTCCCATAACATTAGCCTGCACACACTCCTCCGCTGTGACCTCTCTGTTGACTCACTCGTCTCTCAAAACTCTCTATTAGGGAGGTGCGTCACACAACCGGTCAATCACAGACACACATAAACGCACAAATACATGTACAGATGTGTGTGTGTTTGGCCCACCCAGTGTTTTACAGACACATCTCCTCATGGGCCAGTGTCTTGACCCAATAAGAGCCAAACGTGTGTAACACAGTAGACACAACTGCCGATAACACAATGCCAAAACCGATCCACCCAAATGCCATCCATCTGACCTCGACGTCAGCCTCCATCTCTGATTTAGAGTTTTGTTCTTAATTTTAAAGAAATTGAAGTTGAACGACAGTATATCGATCTAAAAGCTGCATTTCTTCAAACATTTTCTCTTGGCTGTGTCATTCTTTAACCTCCTCAATGAGCTTCAAATTAGTTCAGTGTTCTGTAAATAATCACTGTCCTTCAATAAATTCAATTAATTCCTAATTTGTAAAGCAAACACACTATGCAACAATGTTTACAGTTTGGTGATGTGGGAGACGAGATACACGCGGTAACATGTTGGGTGTATATTTTCAGTTAAGTCCCTTTTATCAACACAAATTTATGGCGTGAAGGACAAACAAACATCGTCGGAGAAACGTTTCATCTGTGAAAGTCCAGACTACATACTAATTCTAAACACGTTTTGAGTATATAGTGTGTTCAGTCCGTATGCACACTAAAAACCATTTGCTTTTTTTGTTCTGCTCATCTACCTCATGTATATTTCAATCTTACAATTACAATATTATTAATATATTACCATTGCACTGAACTGCCTTGCACAATATTTATATTTAAATCTTAAATCTCAGACTATACTAATACTGCACTATTCCTTCCCTCTCTTCAATTGTTATTGTACATTTCTTGTAAATTCGATTGTATTGTTATACTGTATACTTAACAGTATTTTTTTTATATTTCTTACTGTCCTTTCTGTTTGTATTCTTTATATGTTCAGTGTGTGTTGTACTTTGAGAGCTAAGATTAACCACCGGGTGGTGATGGCGCAGTGGATATGACACATGCCTTTGGTGTGGGAGACCCGGGTTCGATTCCCACTGCAATACATCAACCAATGTGCCTCTGCGCAAGGCACTTAACCCCTAGTTGCTCCAGACCTCTGACATATATAGCAATTGTAAGTCGCTTTGGATAAAAGCGTCAGCTAAATGACATGTAATGTAACCAAAGTCAAATTCCTTGTTTGTTTACGCAAACCTGGCCAATGAAGCTGATTCTGATTCTGATTGATGTAGGACACGTGGTAACAACTGAACGATCTCCATGAAAACTGACACAAACAAACTCCATCTTCTGATAAAGGCCATGAGATGTGGCTGAAAGCTCCGCTCGACATAAGCGTGCAAGTGGCTTCAACGATTCCTTCCCACCAAAACAATTATCTTAGAGAGAAAACTATGGGGAAAAAAAGAACAGAAACATAACAAAACAGTAAACACAGAGTAAACCACAGGTGCCATGAGCGGTGGTGACCCACTGAAACAGTAAACCACGTGCTCTTGGCCACTCGGATAACAAATGCTGCAGGAATCATCAGCTGCTATAATGTCAGATAGAGATGGTCCGATACCATTTTCTGCTTCCCGATACCGATTCTGATACCTGAACTTGCATATCGGCCAATACAGAGTACCGATACGATACCAGTGTGTCATATATTTTATTATGTTTTAACAACTGTATACTACTATCCCTGTATGGATGTGATATTATTTCTATCTTTTAGGGATGCACCGATGCATCGGCTGAACATCGGTAACGGGCGATATTTGCCTCGTTAACTGCCATTGGCCATCGGGGAATAAAAATGACATTCGCCGATGATTATATGTGTCATGAACGCTGTGCTCAGGAGAAACTTTTTTTCCCTCTTTTTATTTGGGCGGGGGGAGAGACCGAGACGCAAGAGGGCACCTGCGCACTCTCCTCAGTAACTTAGATTAAACAAAGAAGATGGCGGTCGTGTGGCAATATTTTACAGTTTCAGAGAAAGATCAGCGTTTTGCAGTTTGCAATACGTGTTGCATTGAAATTTCAAGAGGGGGGGCTGTTAGAAAGTCATTTAACACAACAAATCTCATTGGACATTTGAGAAGCAGGCACGAGGCGGTGTACGGCGATTACCTGCAAGCTGACCAAAAACGGAAAAATGAAGCCGCCAAGAAAGCGCAAACCCCCGGTAAGACTCAGACTTCAATTGACACGGGGTTTGAGAAAGCCAAACAGCTGCCTCCAGACAGCGCCAAAGCGAAACAAATTAATAACATAATTTATTTATTTCACTTGTTTTTGCATTTACACTTGATGTATTTTTTTTTATTTATCAGAAAAATATTTTTTATTGGGCCATGAAAATAATCTCATTGAGTAAGTTTTTGTTTGTCAGGCTAAAACCACTCAAATAATTTTGTTGGGCAATGTACTGAAACAATCTTTTCATTGATTAGTTAGCAGTCAAAGGTTTTTGAATGTTATTTTTCAGAAAAGAACTTGTCATAAATAAGGTTATAACTAATGTCAACCAGAAAGTGACATTAAAGGTTGTTTTTGTTTCATAAATTGGTCTGATTGAATTTGTGCTCATTCTAGGATAGTGTGATCAAGAGCCGAAAGACTTGTATGTTTCCGTGGCACAAAAGAAGGAATAAATAACAAAAAGAAAAAACATTGGCATCGGCCAAGTTGTTATGTTAAACATCGGTATCGGTATCGGCCCAGAATTTCCCAATCGGTGCATCCCTACTATCTTTGTTGTCGGTCTGGCTCAGGTTAAACTCTTTGTGAAACATGAACAAATACAAACAATGAATGCCACAGAACTTTCTTTTATTATCCAGTTTGACAGTCAGTTATAACGGAAAAAGAACACAAATAAACTACTTTAACGTAGATTTTTTTTGTACGACTTTATTACGTGGTATCGGATCGGTGCATAAACACCACAACTTCCCGATACCGATACAAGGGTTTTAGGCAGTATCGGAGCATCTCTAATGTCAGACAACAGCCATGCATCATTGCTGCTGTATCTTTTTCTGGCTCAGTGGTCTTGCATGTTTGCAGAACTGCTCAAAACACTGTTGCTTCCTCTGTTTGAAAGGGGGAAGCTTCTGATCAGAAACCATTAGCCAACTTCCAATTAATTCATGTTAAATGAAGCTGTCATTATTTTAAACATGTTCAGTTCTTGTACTTCCCCAGACCCCAGCTTATGAACCCTGGCCTAGTGTACGAGTGGTTGGCATCCTCCCTGCCAGTGTGCGACCCCAGCCCACTTGTGAAACTTCTCAACACGGGTGCCTGAGGCGATACTCCTCCCAGACGCCCCCACCTTTGATCTCCTCATCACCTGGTTCAGTAGGCCTCCGCAGAGAGAGGGAGAGGCTGCAGGGGCGGGAGCAGGGGACAATAATAACCACAGCAGTTGTTCTCGCAGCCAGATTAAAGCCTTTGCGGTTTGAGTTTCGGAAAGAAAAGGAAGCAGGCAAATTCCTGGGATGATATCTATTGTTTATTATGAACAGCTCCGTGCATTCACATCACTAGATATTAAATAAATAAGGGGAACATGAACTTGGTATTTTTATAGGAACACAAAACAATTCCTTCACTTCGCTCACATCCCTGTTCTTGGAGGCGATGATCCAAGTGATTTCAAAAATCTAAAAAGCAGCCAACTTGAGCCAAACGCAGAGCTGTTTTGCAGCCAACATGCCAGGCCTTCCCAGCATAATGTGAACTGACAGTGCTACAAACACTACAGCAATGTCCCTATAGGATCAATTTACTAATACTATTAAAGACAAGAATACCTGAAACACCAGCACAGTGACTATAAATACATAAAGATAGGAAGGTACGGTAGTTCGTGTGACCCCTTGCACATAAAAGTTCCACACTCAGGAACAAACTTGAGTCGTTACAAATGCATCCATCCTCCGAGCATCACTCTCTTTCATTCTCATGTTCAAGAAATCAACATTTTGACAGCTGTAAGACTTGTGAAGCTGAAGGTACTGCCTGTTCTTTTTGTGCTCAGCCAGCAGTGGCTCCTCCAACACTCCAACACCCAGAGAGGACTTGGGGATGACTAACCTTTCATACATTCTGTGAATGTGATACAGTATGTGCTATATACACATAGCAGCAATTCTATCTGCCTTAAAGTGCATTTTGCTTCATACAACTCTCTTGACAGTGCATCACAAGACTTTCTCTCTTTTCCTCTCCTGTGTCATGCAGCATGTTGCATAAAGCTCTTAATCATATAAGGTTTTATCTCAGGGACACCATATGGAGAAAAAATGTGCTGTAGTGAATATATATTACACTCTGCAGCTGGGAGGAGTGGTCCCCTGCCTTATTTATAGTGCATTGTCCCATGATGAAGCTGAATTATGCGTAATTTTGCAGTATGGGAACCCCCCAGGAATCCCCAGCAGCACCCCCGGGGCTCCCCGGACACTTTAGCGGTCATGAGAAGGAGATGAGAGCGGCTTCTTACCTCAGTAGGTTGGGCAGAGGGATGGAGCCGGAGCCTGACCCGAGGATCCCCTTCTTCCCACTCAACAATTTCTCCACCACGGCGACATTCCCGGTCCGGGCGGCTTCCAGCAGCTCTTGCTCCTTCCCCATCCCGGACACAAGTTTACAACGACGGGGTGATTAATATCCAACAAATCTCCCATATATCCCAACTGCCTCCTGCCCTCCGAACCCTTTCTTCACAGCCTGGAGTGTGAAAGCATCTGAAAGGATTCCTCTCGCTGCATACTGCTGCTGCTGCTGCACAGTGAAATAGGTATTACTGATGCTGCACTGATGAGTAGGTTTGACGTGCACTGCTCCCCTGGTGCTTTATAACCTCAGTGCATTCACACGCACGGCTCCGTAATCTCCTCTTGTGTCTTGTTACTCCGCTGACGTGCAACCTCAGTGCAAACACGCGCAACGGGGGGAACGGGAGGTTCCGAAGCGAATCACTTAAGTGTAAAGTGAAGAGTAACCCTGGTTCAAAAAAGAAAACTCCTTCTCTGTACCGAACAGAGTCTCCTGTCTGGTCTGAAGTTCCAGCTGATAACAGGCGGGGAGGTAAAAGCCCGTACACTTGAACAAGAAGCTCTCCAGACCCGCTGTACTCACCACCTCTCTACCAGAACCTACCGCACTGGCCGGTGCCTCTGAAGTCGCCTAAAACACAGGTGTCAAGTTAGCCGTGATACAACGGTAGCCTACACTTCCTGTTACAGCTTTCAAAATAATGTTTTACTCGCCGATGTTACAAACTTGATAAACCGACCCCAGACGTAAATAGTAGAAATACTGTAGCCTATGTAGGAACATTTATAGCTATAGGCTACGTATGTCATTTTATATTGACTTTTGTTTGTTTTATGTCCTAATTCATTTGTAGTCTATGTCCTATGTGAGTTGCCTTGTTGATGTAATGCACAACTTTTTGAAAATGATAATAATAATAATAATAATAATAATAATAATAATAATAATAGGCTAATGCTATTATTTGACCAAAATATTTTTCTATTTTTGGATGCAATTTCTTCAGTTGCACGCCAAGCTGTTAGCCATGGCTAACATGTCATGTTCTGTGTTAGTGGGGCAGTGAGCATTTATGTTATTAGCCCTATAGCTAGCTCAAGTCCTAAGGGAGGTAAAAAAAAAATAAACAAAAAAATAGTCAAATACGTAATTACTATGTGTAGACATTTTAAGAAAATGTAGTCTATTTTTCAAAATCTGTGTCAAGATCATGGTTATAACTTGCTATGGGGTCCCTGGACAAAACTCTCTCTCTCTCTCTCTCTCTCTCTCTCTCTCTCTATCTCTCTCTCTCTTTACAATATACAGTTTTATATGTTGGAATGCTACCTGGTCCCAGATTTGCTGTCTGTTGAATTGATCAAACCATAGGATTAAACATGAATTAATTTAGGAATATGCAATATAAGCACAAACCTATATTTTGACACAAGGACCCCTTTGAGATCAGGTCAGCCCCAGTCTATGGTCAGGACCTTCTTTTACTCGCTGTAAAATGACGTTTTAGTAGTGCATATTCCCCCAAAACATCTACTAAATTGAAACAAACAACTGGACATTTTTCGGGGGCCCTGGAGTTCTGGGGCCCCTGGGGCATTTGCCTGCATTGCCTAATTAGAAGCCTTGCACAACCATCTTTGCTTCTGCTCCCATTTACCAATAAACAATATCTGCAGATAAAGACATCTGAATCTAAGGCTATCATATGTATGTAGCAAAAGTAAATATAATTTTTTTCATCACAATATTTTTTAATTTCATCACACGTCTTGGACGCCCCTTGTGCAAATCTAAACTTTTATTTTGAAAGCCAAGCCGATGTCTTCCGCTGACTTACACACTCACTGTACAGTCTGGGCGTGGATGATGGTGATGCCACAACACCAACAGGACGCGATGCCTTTGTTAGTCTCTTTAAAAAGTCACACTCAAATCCACCAGCTGTACCAGTTGTTGCTCCTCTCAGACCATTAACTTATTCTATCAAACACGCACATGCGCAGTTCCCTTCTACACTGGAGGTGGGTTCACTGCTGCAGGATTGAGAAACAGGTGAGATCCTAAAATAGCCTCTTTGTCATGTCACAGCAGGGTTCGATGGAGAATAACGGCAGAAGAAGTGCTCTGATCTGTCCACTGACAGCCTGGGAAACAGACACACACCCTCATTTCCACTGCGCCTCCACTCTGCCGCCGGTGCATGCTGGGACCTGCCTGCTGCTTAATTGGAATTTAAAGAGAAGTGCTGCCTTGATGTTCTCCACCTACAGCTGCTATGTCCGACGTCTGAACTCGTAAACACTAGCCGTTACTAGCCGATTCAATTAGGCTAATTGTTGGGCTGCAGGGAAGGATTTTTGATGAATCTGCTGATTATTTCCTTGATTAGGCCTATATTAATCCTTCATTTTATGAAAGCAGTGATGCCTGTTTTACAGAGCCAATGCTGCCTAATTTAAATGTCCAAACCACAGTTATTCAATTTACAAAAATATAAAAAAGATAGAAAAGCTGCAAATATTCACATTTAAGAAGCTGGAACCAGAGAATCAAGATTTCTGTGAACTTTTTGCTGGAAAAATAAATTAACCGATTTTCAAAAGTTGTTGCTGATTAATTTTTTTGCTGATCGCCTAACTGACCCACTAATCGACTTATTATTTCAGTGCTGCAATTAATGATTTTTTATTATAATAATCAATTCATTTGTAAAATCTCAAAAACTGCCCATCACATTTTGTTTAATGACTGAAATGAATTGGGAAAATATACTAATAACTTGATAATATTTACAATGTCTTTATTTTATTTTATTTTATTTAAACAATTAAGACATACATGTGATCAAAAACAGTCAAAACTCCAATTTATATTTAATTTAATGATCAATGGTCTTATTAAAAACAGTGAAGCAGAAAATCCTCACATTTAAGAAGCTGGAACTTGTTGAAAGGCTCTGCACAAACTGAGTTGCCTGATTAGACCTCTTTTTATGGCTGAAACTAAACCAGCTAAATGGAATTCAGCCATCATTAATTTTATGACAACAGTATGACAGGGTCACTATATTTGCAGCCAGGCTCTGGCAGAGAAATTATACAGAAAGCAGAGAATAAAACAGTGAACACTGAGCCAACAACACAACCTGATGCCTCTCTCTTTCATCATATTTCCCACAATCAAACTGTAACTCTACATGGTGCTGGGACACACACACACACACACACACACACAGGTTTGTGGCACTGTCTTTGTGGGGACCCATCATTGACATAATGCATTCCCTAGCCCCTTACCCTAACCTTAACCATCACAACTAAATGCCTAACCTTAACCCTTACCCTCACCCTAACCATAACCTAATTCTATCCATACTCCTAAAACCAAGTCTTAACCCTCAAACAGCCCTTTAAACTTGTGGGGTCCAGCATTTTGGCCCCACAAAGCTGTCGGGACCCCACAAGTATACTGGACTCCCAGTTTTTAGACCCCACGGATATAGTTAAACAAGCCAACACACACACACACACACACACACACACACACATACTCACTCACTCACTTACTCACACACTCACTCACTCACACATACACAGTATATAAATGAAGATATACATGCTTTCCTTACATAAACGGTCCTGCACTGTGAGCCATCATCACAGAAACATTAAGCTACAGTATGTAAACAGGCGTTCATGTAAATAGCAGCAGAGCAGAACTTTTCCCTCCCTCCTTTCCTCCCTTACACACACACACACACACACACACACACACACTCTACAATGCCCATCTATGACTCACTGCACTACTCCAGTCGTAAAATGTCATGACCATTTATGTGCACAAAGTCCGAACACTCTCCTGCTGTGGTTCAATGAGCCTACGAAGAGGCTGCGCTTACATTTAAAGAGTTTCTCTTCTTCGCTTTTCACAGAACAAACAGCATTGTTTTTAATTAATGTAGAAATACAAGACAAGACATAAAACCTATACTGTAAATCTTTGCAGGTTTTAATGGAAGTATGCACTGAATGCTTACTGTGTTTATGAGCTAATATGTTTTTGCATCTGTTGGGACATAATTCCTGCACTTATCACAGATTTTAACCTAGAAAAGCAGACATACAAGTAAAAGAAAATAAGAACTATGTGTGTACAACAG
The DNA here is from genome assembly GCF_008315115.2 of Sander lucioperca. Taxonomy (NCBI): domain Eukaryota; kingdom Metazoa; phylum Chordata; class Actinopteri; order Perciformes; family Percidae; genus Sander; species Sander lucioperca. Next base: position 7,900,586 of record NC_050192.1, on the reverse strand, counting down.
TGGATATAAATGTGATTTTCCTATTTAAGGTGGTAATACAGCACTGTATCCATCCACCTGGCTAACAGTGAACAGATGTGATGTCTTTAAGGTCTTGTCATGTGGGATTTTCTCATGGGACCATTTTTGGAGTGTCTGTTTATTGTTGACTAGGTCTTCTTATGTATTATTATTATTATTTTCTACACCAATGTGTACCCTTTGACCTTGAAACAACACTGAAGGGAAACTCCAGATTTTTACACATCGTCTGTTTACAGGTCTTGAGGAGTACTATAGCATGTGTGGAAGAAGTTGTATAAAGCACCTTAGTGGCTCCAAAGAGAGCTGCGTGAAATCATGAATTTATTAAAGAGAATGAAATCTGATACATTGCCTCAAGTGATGTCACTTGAGTCAGTGTCAGATGGAGGTTTTGCTTGAAAAAAACTATTAATCAAATATTATAACAGTTGCTGGTTGCAGCTGTAGTTGGTACTAACAAAGTATTGAGCTTTGGAACATTGATATATATATATAGACACACACACACACACAACCGGTCAAAAGTTTGGGGTCACTTAGAAATTTCCATTCCACTCCATTTTAGACAGAATACCAGCTGAGATCAGTTGCATTGTTTTTTAACCAGATTACATTATGTGCTTACATAATTGCAAAAGGGTTCTCCAATGTTTTCTCAGTTAGCCTTTTAAAATGATATCAGATCAGTAAACAGAATGTGCCTTTGGAACATTGGATGAATGGCTGCTGATAATGGGCAATGTAGATATTGCATTAAAGATCAGCAACCCACTCAGATCAGCTGGTATTCTGTCTATAATGGAGTGGAATGGAAATTGTTGAATTTGACCTCAAACTTTTGACGGTAGTATATTTTATATATACACACACACACACACACACACAGTATGAGTGAAAAAAAAAATGTTTACAAATAAATCCACATGAAAAACGTAGAAAAGTAAAACCATTTCAAATTCCAAACCCTTTTATTTTCATCAGTATTTCAGCAGCTTTGACAGACAAAATACAACTTATTACTTTGTGTCTTTTTCTTTCCTCCACAGGGTCTCAGAGGGGGGAGTTTCCCAAAGAGAGGGGAGGAGGGGCTGTGATGAATGGAGGAAAAACACAAGATGAAAAAGAAAGAATTTCCTCTTCACCAAACAAAACTCTTCACATACAATCGTGTTAAAATCCTACCTATGACATTTCAAGTCTTGATACTTGACACGTTTGTGCAAAGAACTAGTTGTGTTTCATGCCTTTTACAGGAAACTGAAATGAACTGGGCCGAGCTCAAGTACAGGTTAAGATGGTTGCATATTTAGACTGATGGATGTACTGACTCTACTGTTAACCGTTAGATGTGAGAGCAAAGTTCGGAGACCTCAAACTGTTCTTTTATAGTCGTTTGTGCTATGCCAAAGCATGTGCTGTTAGAAGTAAGTCGATTTTTGTCATTTTGAACATCTACTCAGGGGTTTCCCCTGAAGTCTTCACACAGGCATGACGCATGGAACAGCAGCAGATATGGTCAATACTTATCCATGACAAAATTACACATGGTAGATTAGAAATTTACATAAACACACATACATATATATGTATGTAGTCAGGCAGCTTCAATGTGCCTTAATTGTCCTAATCCCACAAGTTAATACATTTCTCTCTCAACTCGTCAGCTCTCTCACAGCTCTGGTTGTTTATTTACAGTGCCTCAGTTTTAAAAGTGCTGCACATGTTAAGTAGCTATTTACACATAGAAAAATAGGAGGGGGGATACAGACATTATTGTTGGGCATTTTGCTAACAAAGCTGTGGAACTGGCGGATATAAATTCATCCTCTACTTGTAATGAAATGCTTGTTCTGGCTGACAAACACACACATTCAACTGAAACACTGTATAACCTTTCAAAGTTCTGAAGAAAATAGTTATGTGTTCACATTCTTATACAATTTACACTGTACACACTCAGAGGACGAGTGAGAGCATGATTTGTCTCGTGCCCTCTGAATATGAAAGCACAAAATTACAAGTTTAATTTCTGTGCAGTGCAAAATAAGTTTTTTTTTTTTTTTTTTTTTTTAAGACATTCCTCTGAAGATACGACATTCAGTTTTCCTTCATATTTACAGGATTGAATGAAGCTCATCTAAGGTTAGCTGTGATTCTTTTCCATTTTAACTTTAACAATAGGGCTAGCCGGGGAAGGGAATTCTGTAGGCACATCCACGGATATAGATCCTCATCCTCTTTCTTTCACACAAACACACAGACACACGCACAAACCCATTAAATGTAATTTCTCCCTTTTCAACTCTCAAAGTGGAGAACATATAACAGACAAGTGTGTAAAAACGTGTATTGTTGAGTCTTCACACAGACTCTGCATTGCTTCGTGAGGGAATTTTTTTGAAGTCTAATGGCGGCTCACTCAACAAATGAGCCAGTAAAGGGAGCCGTTTTAGTGTTTTTCTTTGCTTGTTGATGTTGCCTTTAAATTTGCTTTGCTGCCCATCAGTGTCAGTCTTCATAACTGCAGAGATGAATGACTGACTGGCTGGGCGTGGGTGTGAAGAGAGAGCCGGGTCTAGCTGGTTTTGAGGTTCTTCATGCGGTGCAGCAGTGAGTCCTTCTCCATCTGAGCCTCAGCCAGCGCCATCTTGGCTCGGGACAGCTCCACTTTCAAACATTCGTTTTCCTCCACCAGCATCTGTAAATGAACAATAAGGAAGGACCCCAGGGAGGAGTCAGTATGTGTTTGCTTGTTTTGGTGACATGAGAACTGAAATAAAACCATAAAATAATGTGTTATGAAAATCTTTCAGCAGAAGATTCACTTTCTTGAGGTTTTGAGAAGCTTTCAGCCTCATCTTGCAGCCTTCATCAGCGCTATGCCCAACTGTCACGGAGACCGGCAAACTCCACCCACAGATGAAGACCACGAGATGTGATGATAGCTCTGGAAAATTCCCAGCTAGTGGACCATTTTTTGTGCAATTCTCAAGATCAATAATACACCTTCAAGTTCCATAATATCATGAATCAAATAATAATAAAAACAAATTGGTGCCACGTCTCCTTCGTAAAATGATACTGAACTTGAATCCAAAACTTTGTCTTAAATAGAACTGAAAAACTACAGCAGTGGTAGTTTATTTAAACAGTAAGAACTAACTGTTTGTTTATCAATCTGTGAGTTTTTGTGGTGCATGTTGTGTCCCCGTTCGTGTTGACTAATTCGCCGAGCTGTAACTATGAACCATTTCGCCAGTTCTACCTGTGGCCACTATCTGTGACCGATCCGAAAACGCTCAAATGGCTCGTGTTGAAAGGAAAAGACAAACAACCCCTTTTGTTGTGTAGATCAGATGACTTAAACAACATTATGTAACTGTTCATTTTCAATGTTCCAACTACAAATGTAATACTTGTATTCTGCAAAAGCTGATCAATATCACTCCCACTGTATACACAATACAAGCCAAGCAGGGAACTGGATTTTCACTACATCTTTTTTATATTCAGTCAGAAAAAAACTGTCCTTCTTGTTCAGTAGTTTTACGTTTGTAGGAGAAAAAAGACAAGAAGAAGTGTGTGGCAATATTTATTGAAGATTGTTGACAGGTGTTGTGGGTAGCAATTTGTGCCTACATACTATATACTTTACTCTCATATACCCCCACAGTATGCTTTCATTGTGCGTCTTACCTTTTCTCTGCTAGATGGAGGGGGGCTGGTGGGTGGGGCTCGGGTCTGTGTAGCCTTTGGTATACCACAGACACCACCCACAATCTCAGGGACTGGAGTCAGAGTGCTATCAATCAACGCACCCTCTTTCCATGGTTTGGTCTCCGCTGCTGTGTCCACTGTAAGGAGAAAGAGAGACAACAGAAGGGAGTTTGGAGGTGTGGAAGTACTGAGCGTGGACTTCAAAGCCTTATATAACGGCAGTAAATCAGTGCTATAGGGGAGGTGGAAATATCTGGAGGACGAAAACGTGTGTGTGGGGCGGCCTCTAGCTCACCCAGTAAGAGCGTGTGCCCCATGTAGGCTGAGTCCTTTGCAGCGGCGCGGGTTCGAATCCGACCTGCTGCCATTTGCTGCGTGTCATCCCCCATCTCTCTCCCTCTTTCCTGTCTATCCACTGTCTCTATCCAATAAAGGGGAAAAAGCCCCAAAAAAAGAAAATGTGTGTGCGTTGCTCACCTCCGATATAGAATGAGCCGTCGTCTCTTCTGTGTATTATGAGACTGTCCACATGCAGGGTGATAGGCGAGGACTCCGAGTCAGAGAGATTGTCACGGGGACCGTCGTCCTGCATCAGAGACAGCACATGTTGAGTGTGGTAGTATAAGTTGGGATGTGTGTGAGCATGTATATGTGTGTGGAGGAGGAGGAGGAAGAGGAAGAGGAGGAGGACGAGACAGGTGACAGGCACTGAGAGAGAAATTATCCACATCCAGGTTTCCACATCAGTTCCACGGCAAATCTACTCACTTGTGAAGGAACCCAAGAGAGAAGGCAAAAAGGCCTTTCTATGTCATTAAACATTCAGTCCAAATCCAAATTCCAATTAGGCCACGGTTAAAAATATTTAACTTGGTTATCGAAGCTGCTGCACTGTATGGCAGTGAGTAATAGGTTCTATTACTGTAACACAACTGGAAAAAAAACAGGAGAAATATTCTGCTGAGGTCTTCCAGGTATACTGTAGTTCTAAAACGATAACCTCGGGGTAAAAACAAAAGCTTCCAAACTCCGAATCCAAGGAGCTGGAATTACACCGCTGTACAAAACACCGGGGATTCTCACCTTTAAGTTGACGTGTGTGTCCCTGACGCTGATCTCCATGGGCAGCACCAGCGGCGCAGAGTCATCCTCCAGGAAGTGAGCCAGGTTACGCAGCGTGGACATCAAGAAGCTTGCTTGGTATCCGTGGAGACGCAGCTGCAGGAAGCCGTTGCGCTCAGCCAGCGGCGAGTGAGCGGCGGCGCAGGGCCCGCTCTCAAGGCGAGCGCACACCGCTGGACTGTGGAGGCCCCCGGCGGACGCAGAGCTGATCTCACCACCAGCTGTGAGGATAGAGACAAAGGCTGTGATTAGCATTAGCTTCTGTGTCATGTCTGTGGATGTAGAGAGGATTCAGCTGGAATACACATATACACCTGACATTAAAATACACCCAATATCAAATAGCATTTCTCTCTCTTTATATACTTTGAATCTGACAGTAAGCATCTTCTCTTTCCTGTCCAATCCACATCCGTCCTGATTAACATGCAACGTGCTATTTGACTGAAACTGTGTATTAAAAAAATATTATGCACCAGAGAGCACTGACAAATTTAGTTTTCAACTGTAAAATGTCCCGCTCAGTACCTATCTTGGTTACAATTATTTAAAAAAAAACCCGAAATGAGTATAAACATTGTTTGTCTATGTCATGTGTTTCAGTTTATGTTTAAAAAATGACTACCGGCCAATATATAGCTGTATTTTTTGAATCCCGCCAATCATATAAAACCACAGTTCAAAAAGCGCCTGGATGATGATCATTTATATCTATAAGTTATCATCAGGACATACTGAGTGCATTTACAGCTTATTTTTTTTTAGCTTCAATTTAGCTCACTCTAATAAAAAAAAAAATATATAACAAAAAAAAAGGGGTGCATGTTAAGGCCAGGTTTAAACGAGGGTAGTAAGAGGTGGGATGAAGGAATCAGAATATCAGAAAGAGGAGTGGGGGAAAAGTTGGAAACACAGAAAAAGCTAAGTGAGCTGGAAAAAGAGAAGCAGGAAGGAATTAAAAAAAAAAAAGGAGTTGAGATTTTGTACAATCCCACGGGCTCTTCGCTGCAGTGATGTTTAATTATTTCCGAGGACTAAGGATTAGAGGGTTCGGTGGAAACTCCCACCTAAGTGTTTGAGCATTCAAAGTTAAGGTTTCAACCATTGAATTATTTCTTTTCTTCCTTTTAGACACTGTACAAAGCTAAACTCTGAGTTGCTAACAACTGTGGAAGATTTGATGGTGTATTAAGAATGACCTAAATTTCAGTGCCACAAAATGTGACGATACGAATCCCGTTTACTGAAGAAGAAAAAAAGAGAGAGGTGAGGAAAGTGAGGACAGAGAGAAAGAAGACACAAACTAATGAAAGTTGAGGTTGAGAGGTGTTAAACCCGAGAGAGGGAGGGTAATTAAAATCCTCCTTTTACACAGATGTTACACACAAATTGAGCGGGCAAGCACACAATTACAGGGATACGTTTTTAACAGGCGAAACACTCAGCAAGGCATGAAAATGGCCACTTAAAGAAAGAAATCTTTTCATTATGACTGTGAGAAGTGCATCACATCCATTTAATATGCTCTCTGAAGGAAAGTCACGAGAGGGTTAAAACCATAAAGCAATTTCAGGACCATACACCCACATACACAATGCTGTCAGCTTTTCACAGATACTGTAAAAAGACATTCTCTCTCAATCCTGGGCGGCTATAGGGTCAAGGCAAATAGAGAGAGAGAGAGAGAGAAAGAGAGAAAGAGAGAGAGGATGGGTGAGGGTAAGGAGGAGAAAGAAAGATGGAGGGAGCCAACAGCCAGGGACTGAGTGACTGTGATAAGACAGGGGAGGGAAGAGAAAAGATGGCCTAGGGAGAGAGGAAGATGAAGGAAAGAAAAAGTGAAGGGGTGGGGGGTGGGGGGGGGGGGGGTGTTAAATGACAGAGGATTAGTAGGAAGATGAGTAGGAGCTTGAGGGAAGAGTGAGGAGGAAAGGTGGAGGAGAAGAGAAAGAAAAAGGGAGGAGGAGGAGGAGGGATTGCTCTTGTGAGATAAGAGGAGAAGGAGAGGTAGCGAAGGGGTAAAGCTGGCGTTTCTCTCATTGCCTGAGTCACTGGACTGAAACTGCAAAGTCTGCTGCAGTGGAGAGATGAGGAAGGTGGGGAGAAAGGAGGGGGAGACAGAGAGAGGACGAATTAGACAAAGCAGTGAATGGGAAGATCAGGGGTTAACACCAGTCTGCACAAATGGTTGCAGTTAATTTAAATCACACACACACACACACACACACACACACGTGGGCCTAATGTGGCAAATAATGGGTCCACTCACTCTGAATCTCTCTTAAGTGCCACATACACACAACGGAGAAAAAGATTTCAATGTCACATAAACACCCCCTGCTGCTAAAAAATTAAAAAACACACACACACACACACACACACACACACACACACAACTTGCATTGCAACACTGTATCTATGTGCACTTGCAGTGCATGCCATCGAGCAAAAGTCCTGAGTCTGGAAATGAGATTTGACAGAAGACATACTGGAAGAAAAAACACATGTGCGCGTGCGCAATCTGTATACACACACATACACACAGGTGGAAAGTAACAGACACGCTGGGGCAAGCATGCATGTTAAGTTGCAGATGGTGGATTAACACACAGCAGTTACCTTGGCTGCTTTGAGCAGGTATTGGTACTGAACACACCATACCTGTGGGGAGTTATGGCAAGGTAAATAAAAGGAGGCGGGGGTGGCTATGTTAGTGTGTAAATGTGTGAGAGTACACTTGAAATAATGGTTAACTTATTCTTGGGGAATTCAGATTAGGGCTGTAATTGAAGATTATTCATTATAGATTATTCTGCTCAATATTTTCCTCAATGAATCCAGTAACTGTTTGGTCAGAAAACACTGAAAAACATTTATCACAATATCCTAGAGCCAAATGTGACATCATATTAACTACTTAATTTGTCCTACCAAACAGGCCAAAACCTAAAAAATGTTCTATTTACTTCAATGTAAGCCCAAAAAAAGGAAAATTAATTCTCGAGAACCTATCAGATGTTTGGCATTTCTGCATGAAAACTGATTTAAACGATTAAATATCCTGATGTTGCTATTGGTCCATCTGACACCATCTGTCTGTCTTGTGTTAAAATGTGAACAAGCAGAGTACAAGAGGCAGGATGGGTCAGTTATGGGGCATCCTGGTGGTTTAAAGTCTGTTCCAGGACCTTTATCACATCTCCTTCCTCTTGCTGTCCTTGTGTATCCTCTCACTGTCTGTTGTCAAATGAACAAAATACTATTAAAGGTCATCTAAAAAGAATCCACACACACACATTCCCCTGCTGTTCTTTCTTGTTTAGCAGCTGCCCTACTTGTGTGCTTTAATCTTGACAAATGTCTTTTCACTTTCATCTTCACTAAGGCTGCAGCCTACTTCGACAGAAGTCTGTTTGGGTGGATTTGTTTTTTGTAATCTACCAGCTCAGAATTCAAAATAGGGGCAGCTTGTTCCTAACGCCAGTATTTTGCCAATAACGGTTTGCAAAATGAATATCAAACAAATATTAAAAGTGCACGTGCTGAATTTTTATACACCATTTCTGTCAAATCAACCTTGATATCAATTCTGCTAACAAATAAGACCATGGTTGAATAGAATTGTCATATAAACCATGTATGCAGCCATCTTCTTACCCAGGCTGCGATTGCTGAGGTACTGTCTCAGGCTGACATTGCCCAGCTGGCTGGGTGTGACCTGGCCCACCTCCAGAGCCACGGCCGTGCTCTCGCCAAACGCCTCCATGCCCACACACACCGACTGCACCTTCAACACCAGCACCGACACCTGGAGGAGAGGAACAAACAAGAACAATCCTCATCATATTCTGTGTGGCAGGGTTTCTATACTTTCTACATTCTAAATCCTCCACACATTTTCTTACTGTATGTGAATTCCTAACTCTCTTACTGTACATAGTATATTATAAGGCTAGAATGATTTCATAGATTACAAATCCATGGTTACAGTAAATATTATTTATCGCAGTGAGAAGCATTACAGTATACGAGATGAGATCCACAACATCAAAATCAATAATGTGGAGTTATGAGTCTACCAGAGATTTTGTGTTATTTCCAAACTTCTGGAATCCTCAAAGTTTTGGTGTCTTACTAGATCTTTGGTGGGATCATCGATGCTCTGGGAGGTCGCACTGACAGTGTCGGGGGACACGCCTCCCTCCTGCTCCTGACCAATCACTGCCTCGGTGGCGCTCTCAGTGGCACTCTGTTCGCTGATGGCATCCTTGAAGCCTGACATGGACACGTCATCTGTACCGCACATAATGATAAACACATATTACTTACAGAGACAAGACACACATTTGACTTTTATGCATGGTCAGGCTTTATCAATGCATCATGAGACTAAAGTAGCTTACACGGACTCTAATGCTGCACATTACTGACATAGCAGAACAATGCTGCCACCCTCTGGTCAATACAGTTGCCTACCAGTGTATGTGCGTATTTTTTTTTAATCTTTAGTATCAACCTCTATACAAGGAGGTCACCGAAGCAACAGAACAATGACACTGGTGATGAAATATATACTTAAGTTACCATTTGTAATTGAAAAACGCAGATTTAATGGTTTTATTTTTTCATATGTAAAGAAATTATGTTCTTGTTTCATTAATGTTACAACACTGCATCGGTGTGTTTGTCCAAAAAGGTCCATGTGGGCTGGACACTGGACACTGCAAAAAAAAAAAAGTAGTTTGCTGTACATTTGTGTGTAAGAATGCATTCATGTTTGCTCCACCTCTCTCTAGCAGACTGTACGCGTCCCCGTCCTCCATCAGGTAGCTGTCTATAGAGATGTTGTCCAGCGACTGCAGGGACGGGCTCTTCTTCATGTTCTTATAAGACACGGAGAAACTGGACTGGGAGCGGTCCCGCATCAAACGACCACTACAACACACACAAGAAACGGAGTGTGTGAGAGGCAGATCATTTCAATCATTTCTTTCTGTATAGTTTAAAATCTGCTGAGCAACACTGTCCATGCATGCCACTGATTCTGAATGACTGGCTGATTGGCAGTGACACTGATTGAAAAAAACAGGGCCAGTGCTTTTATTTGGTAATATCTGATATAGATTTGTTCTTATGCTGACACTGAGCAGAGCCTGCTGCGCTCTCAGAGAGCTGACAAGGCTTACTCATCAAACTATGAATTAAATATCGCTTCAGTCCTTTATGTGGTGTTGTTTGAGGTCATGTAAGAACCAAGTGTGCTAGCCTCCCAAAGCGCAAGAAACGATCTACAGAGAAATCTCAAAAGATAAAATCAAAGTGGACTGAGAACACAAGGCTGAAAAAAAAAAAAAAAAAAAAAGTTGTCACAAAGAAGGAGCTTCGTTTTTGATCTTTACCATCACCACCACGTAGACATCAAACACAGGACTCATTTAACACATACAGACAAGTACCGGGGTGTCATGCACACATGCAAATGCATGCCCACAGATTACCTCACACATCATACATAAATGCACGCACATTAATACGGCTAGTCACAGATCCAGTGCCTTACATGTTGGACATGGAATAAAGGGAGGTGGATCTGCTGGAGTTTGAGGAGCTGAGGAAATCAGAAACCACAGACAAACTTCCTTTCCTTGGTAGAGAGAAAACACACACACACACACACACACACACACACACACACACACACACACACACACACACACACACACACACACACACACACACACACACACACACACACAGACACACACACACCTCGCATGGGTCAAAGCAAAAGTCAAGAGGCAGAAAAGGAAGTGAATGAGATAAGAAATGACAAGAATAGGAAATGCTGACGAGACAATACACACAGGAAGACATGGCAGCTTGAGGCCAACCAACATTCATAATGTCAGACGCGTGCAAAGTTTCTGTTACTGACAGACACTCAAACATTCATGTGGGTGATCAACACACAGCTCTTGTGTTCAGGAATAGACAGATTAAATTAGAGAGAGACTCAGTCATGACATTCATCATCCACAATGAGGCACAGAGGGAGAATATTCTGATTCAGTTGTAAAAAAGAAAAATAAATCTAAAAACTGACGATTCCTTGGACGATATACCGTATGATCTTTTAAGGGCTGCAACTTATCGATCCATCTGTTGATTACGATTATTTGTTTAGCAAAAGCTGAAACAGTCAATCAATTGAAAATGAAACATCAACAATTGTTAATAGTTTCATTCGTTTAATTAAGCAAAAACACTAGATATTGGCTGGTTTCAGTCTCCAAAATCAGAGGACTTTCTGTTTTTATATAACCGTAGCGTGATCATCTTTGGGTTTTTAGACTGTTGATCAGACAACACAAGATTTAAAGATGTCACCATGAGCTCTTAGAACTTGTGATGGGCATTTTCAAATATTTTATTTTTGACTTTTCATAGAGTAAACAATTAATCAAAACAATAATTGACAGTTTAATCAATTATGGAGTTGAAAGCCCTGATGCCAGGTGCCTTCTTCGAATTGCTTGTTTGTTTTTTTTTGACAAAATCCAATTAGATTTACAATCTTTTAAGGACAGACACAAGCAGCAAATCATTGCGTTAGTGACAATGAATCCAGCAAATATTTAGCAATAAAATGGCTATAAATTGATTTTTCTGTCAAGTGACTGATTTGTTAAGTTAAGAATAAACAAAAAAAAATTTTTTTCTGAAGGTTAAGATAAAACAATTTTGGTACTGTTCCCAATGTCAAATGTAATGTATGCAAATTATAAAAACTTAAATGCATACATCTGTTGATGGCCTTTTGTACAGCACTGACTTAGTGCAAGAGTGTGATGTTAATTTAGTAGAGTCCTGTCGTATCACAGTGGTGACGACACTGCGGTATAAATGAACAGCCTTTTTGAGTGATAAACTGAATACCTGGATACTGACTGAGGCAGCTTGGCGGCTGCAGCCTTGTCTTTGTCGCTCCAGTCTGACAGGGGGTCACCCGTCTGGGTTTTAGAATCTAGTCCAGCTACAACATCTTCACCTCCAGCCAACCCATCCACTACTGCCTCGCCCCCTTCATCTGAACTCCGCCTCCCAGAGTTCTTAGCTGAAGTCCTCTCATCCAGCGAGGCTTTGTGATTTGAGTCAGGACACGTAGAGTTGGGGACGAGAGGGGCAGGACCACGCGAGGCTCCACCCTCCGAGCTATCACCACATAACAGCTGGTCTACAGTGTATGCCCCTCTGGCTGCTCCTCCTTCGGACCCAGATCCAGCTCCTTCACTCCCCTTCTCCGCCCCCTCTCCTGCATCGCTCCCAGGCTCCAGAGTTCCCCGGCTCTCTGAGGGGGAGAGCTCGGACCCCAGAGGAGATCGTGAACCCTCAGGCTGGGGGATGGGCTTCAGGAGCAGGGACACCTCTGCGCTTTTCAGCAGGAGACCCAGGCAGACAGTGAAGGGCTGGTGGTCTGCAAGATGCTGAGACGGATCCTTGCGGTCTTTCTTGGAGCCCATTTCCTCCAGATCCTGTTGTAGCGTCTGTTGCAGGGCTTTGATGCTGCGCTGAAGATGCATCAGAAACACATACTGCCGGTGGCTCACCTGGACACACACACACACACACAGGCTAAAGTGGTTATTAAAACGTAACGTAAAACAATATAAAACAGATAAAAAGTGGAAAATATTCAAATTTTATAGGGTGGAACCAGCAAATGTTTTCCATATTTGATAAATTACTTAAACATTTATTTAAGTATCAATGCTTTTTTTTCATTTTAGCACTAAAAGGCAGCAGTAAAATTGTCATTCTTCACTAAATCTTTGCACCCTTGTGGTGTGATGCAACACTTCCACATGTTTAATCAAAAATCTGATGAGCAATAACCAAAACAATGACAGTATCACACATTGATTATCAAGTTGTGGCTTTTACACATTCACCAGTTAAAGGGTAATGTATATTGTATATTGTGCAGTATTGAAAACTATAAGGATGAAAAAAAATACCTGAGCACTTAGATGCTTCTGCACGTGCACCAATACATGCACATCTGCTTCTTTACTTGATGATGACAAAGAAGAGGAGGAGGAGGAAGGCGGGCTTCCCAATGAGAGGGGTTTATGAAGTCCGTTCCTGGAAGGCAGTGTTGAATCGTGTGCTGATGCTGCAGCACCATCAGTACTGTAATAGTCCTTTAATAATCGTTTCCTCTGCAGACGTGCGACAGCCTCTCCTGATGTGCTTCTGGACAAACCCTCTCTGAGCTTCTCCTGGTGCTGGATAATCTTTGCAGGCTGACTTGCCCACATGGTTAGAGGGAAGGAGTCCACAAAGGGCTGCGGTCGCCCCTTGCCTCCGCGGGTGCCTTCATAGTCCACCCAGAACTGGGCAAAGTGCAAAGCCCAAAAGTCAGAGGCGGCCGGCATCTTGAGGGCGTCTGTGCCCAACGTCGGCACCACCAGGCCCCGGTAGATTTCATGAAGCTTGGTGTCTTGTTCATGAGCGTGGCGCTGGAAGACGGGATGGAGAAGGGGTAAGGAGGAGGAGGAGCGAGGGAAGGAGGAGAAACAGGGAGAGAAGAAGGGCTCCTCTTCAAAGGCCTGCAACAAGGCCTCGAGGTGGGAGCGGGTGCAGTTAGCTGGGTGCCGGGTGTTTGTGGCCACCATTTCTGAGGTCTGCACTGAAATGGAGCGAGGCAGATCAGCGGGACAGGAGGCGTCCCAATTGGTGGGAATCACCAGCTAATGAGGAGTAGAAAACACAAAAAAAACATAAGTACCAGAGACTTCATTTTAAACCTGAACAAAGGTTTCTGCATTCCACCTCACCTTAAGCATAAGGCCGTCAACCTTGATGTCAACATGCTCTTCGGGTTTCTGCGAGTCACTGAGCTTGTAGATCTCCATGAACTGCTCCAGACTCTGCCTGAGGTCGAGGGTGAAAAGGTTGATCCACACCAGGCTGCGAGGATCCAGAACCAGCTGCAGGGCGTTCAGCTGGACGTACAGGTTAGGACACGGGACTAGATGAGCGGGAGGAAATGGGGAATGTGGAAGAGATCAGGTGTTGTAGTCATATAGAGGAGGACATTAGAAAAATCACAAAGAGAGGAAACACAAGAAAGAACAATTTTCACTTTCTTGCCAACAAAAGAATAAAAAGAAAAGTGCTCATATAATGTTTCCTAATGGAGGGAATTTGTGAGAAATCCATAACATGAATTAATTGGGTGATTCCTCATTCAGAACATTGGGTGTACTTAGGAAAATCAATGTCTTCTCAGCCACACAGCAGTCAATGACTTCCCCAAAGCAGAATAAATGGCCTGAATAGATCCAAAAGGGAGGTGAGAGATAGAAGGCCGCAGCCAGAACAGTGGGCCTGGTGTATAAAAACAGCTCACGACCTAATAAAATAGATTGATGTTTCTAAAATGAGATGCTAAAACACAGAAGTCTTACTGGGATAGTCTTTTCCATCGGGGAAGTAGTACTCTGTGAACTCGACATGAATGGCTGGCATCTCTGGGGGAAGGTACAAGGCCTTCTTATTGCAGGAGATCATGGTCTTGGGGCTGGAGCGACGCTGGTCTGCTGTTGACACCTGCAATAAACAAGAAGACACAGAAACTATCACTCAAAGTTAGCAGTGAAGGTGTATGTAGTCTCAATGATTCCATACATGGAGGTTTCGTAAGCCAGAGTGTGTCTGTAATGACCTGGTAGATGCTGAAGTCAGCCATCCTGAGAACAACAGAGCTGGACATGAGCTGGGTCTTGGGGGTTTGAGGGGGAGGAGGACTGAAGGAAGCGCTGGAAGAGGTGTTTATCTTACCTGGAGAGAAAGAAAGAGAGATGGAAGGATCGAGAAATTGAAAACAGAATGACAAAGAGGGAAACAAACAGGGAAACCACTCAATACTCCAAAGAGAAACCCTTTGCAAAAGGTGTGTATCACCGCACCCAGATGTACGCACACACACCGGGGGTACCTGGCTCTAGGCACCAGCAGCACTGGGCCGGAGGCTGTGTGTGTGGGCTCCACTCTAGGAGTTCTCCATCTGCCTCCCTAAGCCCTACTCCTCCTCCTGCTCTCTCCTGACTTCCTAGAGGCCAATACACATCGTCCTTAAGGGACACTGGAGGGCAGAAAATCCACAGGGATGATGTTCTGTTTGTGTGCAAGGAGATACAACAAAAATGTACACCCTGAGACGTGTGTGTTTACCGTGTTGTGGGGAACTGTGTGCAGGGGCCGGGCCTTGCTGGTCTCGAACCGCACTCTTTAGCATCTCCACGTTGGACTTGAACTCATCGAGCAGACTCCGTGCCCAGCCCTCTCTGGTCTTGGTGGCCTCGCTGTAGTGCATCCAGTGCGCACAACAGTCACCTGGAGCGGTCAGAGAGTAGGAGAATTGGTACAGGTAAGTTGAACGTCCGTCATTTGTGAATCTTTTTGATTTTATGGTGAACTAAACATCAACAAGGTGCATCTCAAGGTTCTTGTTCTACTTACCAAGTTACTTTTATGCTGTTTTTATTGTATACTTTTCATTTCTACATGGTTACTTGTTTTTGTAGCATTTATAATAATATTTTTTATTATCATCCTTTGATGTAATTACTTTTAAAAGCATTGAAAGCCAAGGCTTTTATGTTTGGTTACAACTATAGTGTTTCTACATTTGTTGCAAATGAAAATAAAAAAACAACAAACATGGAACAAAAAAAAAAAGGAACTTGGCACAAGCAGAATGTGTGGAAGATGGAGGGACACCAAAACAAAAGGCCAGATTATAAGAATAAGAGAAAAAAAATAGAACAAAAATGCAAAAAGAGAAACAATAAAAGGGAAATAGAAATAAAGATGAAAAAAAGACTACACTCAATGAGGTGTGTCTGCATAGGAGAAGTTAGAGAAGCTAACTTAGCTTCTGCTCTAAAATGTTTGACGTAATTTAAAGCCAATAAAACTTGCAGTGAGTTTATAGTGAGGATGCAGGAAGCATTGCATATATTAGTATGTTGCAGTGATACAGAATCCATACCTGCTCTGTGGAAAGGGTAGTAGTCCAGAGTAATGGAGCTGAAGGAAAGCTGCATGGCCCCACCCGTTATCCTCTTATTGCTCACTGCACAGACGGAAGACAGAAAAATAGAGTCAAAGCTTTTCAGTAAAATGTTTTAAAAAAACAGTTTGGTGTACTAATCTCTGTGGTTTAACTAAAGAAAAAAAAGAAAACATGTAATGTATGTTCATGTATCACATGCCCTACCTCTGACTTTTCTGTGTACCTGACAGCATGTGTATATGTCATGTCATGTATACGCATGTGGATAAATGCACACCACAATGTAGAGCAGGGGTCACCAACCTTTTTGAAACTGAGAGCTACTTCATGGGTACTGAGTCATACGAAGGGCTACCAGTTTGATACACTCTTCTGAAATAACACATTTTCTCAGTTTGCCTTTAGTTATATATGATTATTAATGATTAATGATAGTCATCTATGTGAAGACACTGATCACGTTAATGATTTCTCATTATCAATAATTATCAACAATGACTTAACAAGGTGGGAAACAGATAATATCAATATTAAATTTTCATTTTTAGAACAGGCCTGAGGGCTACTCATGTGGTCCTTGGGGGCTACCTGGTGCCCGCGGGCACCGTGTTGGTGACCCCTGATGTAGAGCATATGTAGATCGGTGCATATGCTACCTTTGTCCTTAACATGGATGTCATCACAGATGTGCAGGTCGAGGTGTGTGATCTGGAGGTGGTGGGACGTCTCGCATACGTCGTAGGCGCTGAACAGCTTGGCCATGGTTGCATTCTGGTCAGCTGCTGTTGACGCCTGCTGGGTACGCACCTGTTGGGCTGTGGGTGGCGCTGAGGACACCTGGTGAACACAGATGCACACGCCCGAAAAAGCGCAGATACTGGTATTAGTGTTGGAAGTTTTAGATGTTGATGTGCTGTTGTTGATGCTGTGTTTTTAAGGCATTGCTGCATTTAGTCTTGTAATATTATTAATGGTGGTGGGTTAATGTTAAGTATTTTTATTTTTCAATTTTCATGTCTGGTTCATTCAACAACTGAATCATGCAATACACAATTCTACCAACAGGTGGTGTATCAGACTAAACAGAAAACACATTGTTCACTACAGAAAACACATTGTGTATGTTTTGTGGAACTGGATAAGTGTGAAGTTGTGTGGGTGATCAATGTACGTACATTTTTAAGTGTATGTGTTTAAGAAGCACACAAAAAAGAAATAGGACAGAATGAAAGACACTAACAGCAACAGAGATAGACAAAGATGGTGTAGGCAGATGCCGGACAGATAGAGAGGGGCAGACAAGATATCCATGGACACGAGGACAAACCATCAGACAACGACTCGGCTTATCCACAGAGGGTGAAGTTAGGGCAGTGACAGGGAGAGGGAGGGGAAATGTTAAGGGGAAACAGAAAGAGGGAGAGAAATCAATATGTGAGGTTCGTCCTGGACGAAGTCTCTGTGTTTCTGGATATCTGTGTGAGTCAGTCATGTGTCGTGTGTACCTGGTCTTCTGTGGCCATGCTCTTCCTCTGCTGTGCAGACTTCTCCATGGCCTCGCTGAGAGACTTGGCATACTGCACCATGGCTTTGAGCTGGGAGTCGGTCAGCACCCAGAGCAGGTCGTCCAGGATCAGAATCAGCTTGGAGGCCACCACGTTACAGTCCTTAATCTGTATCAGGTAGAGCCGTTGGTATGAACATGCATTATGCAGGTGGAGGTAGCCTGAGAAGTTCCCATTAATGTAACATCACACTCGTAGGGAAATTCTCATGTGTGAGGTATTTCTCTTTATTAAACGTTAAGGGAACCTCTGCCCACGGGTAAGCGGTTGAAGATGGATGGATGGATGGATGGATGGTCAGGATACTGACTGAAACTGTACTGAACTGCTTTTTCCTGACTATGAATAGCTCCAACACGTGAAACACACATCACATGTTCTTTATCAGGTAAATCACAAACAGAATATCATACAAGCAAATTTGGGAGTGAATACGTTTGTCCTCTGTGATAAATGCTTTATTCAGCAGTTCTGTTAGTGCCAGAGGAAACAAATGGGGTTAATTACTTTCGAATACCTCAAACAAAAAGTCTTTGTGAACTGTATGCTGCATTGTATTTAATCTCCACATCAGATATTAGTAAAGTTTTTTTTTTTTTTTTTATTTAAACACACACTGGCCAGTTGATGAATCACCGCTGTTGGCCCTGCAGCCTGTGAGGCCACACAGAGGGATCATTGTTCACAGTGGAAAAGAAGTTGCTTAGAGCGGTGTGCGTTACAAGCCTGGTCCATCAAATTTCATATGAATATGAATAAGTGAATGAATCTTAAAAGGATGTGTGTGTCTGTGTTTGTGGCTTACCCGTCTCTTCAGAGTGACTCTGATCTTGGACTGGTTGGTGATGAGGCGAATGGGGGCACTCAACATTTCATGCTCAGCGCTCTGGATAGCGTCAGCCTCAATACGAATCATCTGCCAGCTGATCTCTTTGAACGTCAGGATCTGGACCAAACAGGCATGGTAGTATGTTAAAAAACAAAAAATGGGTGACAAAACATCCTCGTTATTTTCGAAAAAATAAAATAAACACAGACCTCTCCCCTCTGAGGGTCCTGGATGCGGGTGAATCGCAGGTCACTGATGCTCCAGCTGGTGTTGACGCTGTAGACCTGCAGCTGGGAGAGCTCAAAGGAGGCATTAAAGGCCTTGGCACTGATCCTGATGACGATGGAGTTGATGGACAGTGACATCCCCTCTACCACCTTCTCAGCAAAGCCATATTCACTGCAAGGGAGACAGACAGGTGGCGAGAATGTTAGGTAAACAAGGTGATAAGTAGTGCCTAGCAACAGGGTGCAATACATTATTTCTAGTCTGTACAGTAAGCAGATTTTGTCTGAACATAATTACAAGTTCAAAGACTAAATATGACACTGAACCTACAAGGACACAGATTTTTTTTATTCAGTGGTTTAAAACTTTTTCTGTCATGTTCCTCTTCTGGAAGATCAGATTATCTCGAAAAAAAAAAAAACCTTTACTTTTTCTTTTCACACAGATTTTAAGATAAACTTTATTGATCACATGCGGAGAAATATAAGTATCACAGCAACAAAGCAGTTAAAGGGATACTTTTACAAATTAACCTTTGCCCAAAGCATTTTTTGTTTTGTTTTTTTAGGCCTTTATTTTGACAGGACAGCTGAAGACATGAAAGGGACGAGAGAGGGGGGAATGACATGCAGCAAAGGGCCGCAGGTCGGAGCCGGACCCAGGCCCGCTGCACCGAGGAGTAAACCTCCATACATGGGCGCCTGCTGTACCAACTGATCTATCCGGGCGCCCCCAAAGCATTTTTTTGACACAACGGACAAGTTATAGTGATAGTTTTGACTGGCATGTTTGCTTAATGAGCATCATCTCTTTTGCTTTTCTTTTCTGTTAAAAATCTGTCCATCGTGTACTTAAGATTGCTGAATAAATCTTACATTTAATCAGTCAGTACTGTGAATTCAGTGTTTTATACTCTTCCCCTAAATTGTAAGAAACACAGAAACAGCAGCGGAAACGAGCATAAGATTTGATGATTACTGGGACTGTTTGGTTCTTAACAGTAAGTTAAGAAACTTCAGTATATTAAATGAAATTTCACTGATCATAAATGTGTTCATAAGTTAGATTTTCAACTGTATCAAATCAGCAGAACCAAATTATTTCAGTCCAGGCAAGGAAATAATAATAATAAACTTTATTTATATAGCATCTTTCATAACATAAAATGCCTGTCCATGGGCAGCCCCCTCACTGACATCTGACATCTCTCCATTTGTGCATGTATAGGTCCTGGGCATGTGTGTGCATTTTGGGCCTGTGTGTAATGTGTGTAACTAACAACAGAGTGAAAAAATGTAATTTCCCCTTGCGGGATTAATAAAGTATGTCTTCTTTGTATTCTTCTTCTTCTTTGGAGACTCTTCACACAAATGCAGATAATAGAGTTAAAAAAAAAAACAACTGCAGTGCTCACCTTTGTCCTGATGCTGTTGCTATGGGAGACGGGCCATTGGGGGGACGGGGCTCATCACAGGTACTCATCTCCATCACCACTTTATCCAGGGTCTGCAAGCAAGTCAAGGCCTTAACTTTACGACCAACAACCAATGTCTTCATGAAATGATTTTCTTAGCTTTTGATTCTGTAGTAGACCGTCATTCACAGTGACAGGCTGCTGTGGCCATTTCCATCAACCTATTTACTACTGTTTTGTCTTAATGTTTGTCATCTAATTCAGCATCTCATTCTAGTGTTTTCCTTATTGTAAGATATGCGTCAGTCAGCCGATTACAATGTTATACTGGAAAGGAGCATTTTTGCAAGCTTGACATTTACAGTGTAGTGCAATTGATAGAACAGATTGTTGCAGCCTGCTTAGCCCTTTGCCACTAGAGATGTGGAAGCCGCCTACATATCACTTAGCAGCCTGTCTAGAAGGATAAAATACATTGAAATGCAATTGATTATGCCGTCGCTATTCTCAAATTAATTAAAACTCTTGACACAACATTTCTGTATGTATCACCTTGAGGCAGTAGCCTCTCCCTTTTCCCACCGTTATATATTTCCTTGCTATTGTTGGTGGTGTGATAACATTGTGTTCTACAGTATTGTGACTAAAAGCAGATTACAAAAGTGTATTGTGCTGCCTTGTAATATAATGCCCTTGTATTATGTGGTAGTGATAACCATGCTGAATGTTTGAGAAATAGTTTTGTGTTCCCCTGATAGGTTTGTTCTAATATCATATGTAATATTATAATTAAGACAGCGTGCCAAACATGTTGCAAAACACCAGGTGCAGGAAGTATATATATGGAGGAGTGAGGACCACATGCGATATCCAGATTTTGTGTAGACGAGTGTTCGAAAATGGAGCGTATGTTTTTCTTGTTGTTGTTGGTTTCCAGCTGCCTGTGCAATGGGAATTACAGCCACCTGGGGATTGGGACCAGCATGGCAGTCTGCCAACCTGACACCTGCGCCCTGCTCAGCGAGGTGGCAGCCATGAGGGAGAAGCTCGCAGCCATGACCCAGACATACGGCACGCTTGAGCAAAACCTCGGTGCCATGATGCAGAAAATGGCCACCGTCGAAGTCTACTTGGAGTCCTACAAAAGCCAGGTAGAGGAGCTCCGGAAGATAAACCAGGCTCAGGACGAGCAGCTGAAGCAACTTGCAGACGTCACATCTGTGAGCATGTCAAAGATGGCTTTCACCGCTGCTTTAGGAAACTCAATTGGTCCGTTTGAACAAGACACACCACTGAAATATCAAAGAATCCTCTCCAACATCGGCGGTGGTTACAACCCCGCCACTGGCATCTTCACCGCCATGGTCCGGGGGATGTACTACTTCAGGTACACCATGTACAACAACAACTCCGGACAGCCCAACTCAGTGGTGTCCCTGATGATGAACAGCCAAAGGATGGTGTCAACCTGGGACACTGTGGGCGACGATAGCCACGACAGTGCGTCCAACGCAGCCGTGGTGCAGCTGGAGGCTGGAGACAGCGTGTTTGTGAATCTCTACGCAAACAGAGTGCTCTACGACGACGGCTATTATTACAACACCTTCAGCGGCTTCCTGCTCTTCACCTTGTGATGAAACACGTTGTTTAACATGTGATGGACAATAAGTAAATTACGCAGGAGTACAGGTTGTTAATTGGTTCTATTATACTATAAAACACAAATCAGTTTTTATTTTTTGTAATTTTGTGGTACTTATTCGTAAGATTCAATGACTTAAATGAAATCAAATGTAGAAATAAAACAAACTTCTCAATGACATGTTCTGATTATGTGAGCAACAAGTGTAGTAGTTGAAACTTACCAAAGAGATTGGGTGAGTCTTCAACTTTGTCCATGGTATCTGTGAATGAAAACACAACAGTGGCTTAGCTTTTCAGCCTACCAGCATTTTGATCCCTACAGCAAGTATTTGGCCTTTTAGTGTTCCCAATTACCATTCAATGAGATGTACATATCAAACGAAATTCAACTGAACTGCGCAGAATTAAATCAAGTAAAAACAGCAGGCAAGTTTGCTCAGAGATGAAGGAAGAAAAAGAAATCAATGAGTCTAGACTGACTGGCAGCTTGTTCCATTTTGTGCCATTGATCCTCAACCAGCAGCCTCTTGATTCAAGTCTTTGCCAAATTACATATAAAAAGAGATTAAATGCTTATTTTCACTTGTATTTCTTTCCACAGAGTGGCTCGTTCTTTGAGAAGTCATAAATCAAGAATCAAGGATTTGTGGCTCTACTGTAAATTAATTAGAGTCACATTTTGTTCGCCTTGCCTCTGTCATACAATTGCTAGGAGGTGCCAGCTGGGGGTGCTAGCTCTGGCTGGTCACTTTGAGTCATCGGAGCAGAAACATTTATTGCAGTTTCTATGAGTGTTATGAGTAACCAATAAAGCAACTTTTATTTTATTCGGATGCGACAGTCTTGCTCCTCTTTAACAGGAAGACACAGATAAGAGAAGGGGATCTGACGAGTGAGGAAGTGAGATATACATCTGTTCTCTTTTCTTTTAACCAGTTTTACAATAAACGCTGCAATGCACTTTAAACTGGAGCCAGGCAGTACCACAGATTTCAATTCAACAGTTCCATGGTTCAGTGAGAAATCTGACGCTCCACACGCACTTACTGTAAATGATGTGGGTATTATAGATGTATGCAACACACACTGTCAATGACATAGCAATTGTGTTGAGTAAATACAAGAGACTATTTATTTCGAGCCAGCAGACCAACTTAGAGGAAAGACGGCAAAGGAGGAGGAGTGACCAACAAAATGGGGATACAAACAGGACTGATGTGTAAGGAAAAGGATGAGAAATGAACAAGGGAAGAAATGAGAGAGAGAAAATGAGGTGGAGGAATAAAAGAAGAGGTGGAAAGTGGACCTTGGTCCAGTCATGATGGAAATTACTGCTCCATTCACGATTTCCAGGGTGTGTCAGAGTCTGCTCTTATAAATGGCAATTCAATGATGACCGTGACCACATCCACGTCGGGGGCATCAGACAGCTCCAGCAAAGTGTAGTGCAAAGAAACAAATCTCATCTCTATAATTTGGTTTTAACAAAAGTTGGGAATTTTGGGAAATATGCTTATTCGCTTTCTGGCAGAGAGTTGGATATAACTTTTATATCTGTTAAATATAAAGCTACAGCCCGCAGCCGGTTAGCTAAGCTTATCATAAAGACTGGAAACTGGGGGAAAACACTAATTAACACATCATTTCTAATTTGTTTAATCCATACAAAAATAAAAGAGTAAAACCAACAATTCACCGTTTTGCACCGGAATATTTCTTGGCTCTCCACAGTTGCCAGCGAAGGACGTTACTGTGTCTGACCAGGAAATAGAGATATAACATATAAACTAGTGAGCTTTAGAGGTGCTGGTAGGTAGATTTTGTTACCTTTGGACAGAGCCAGGCTGGCTATTTCCTACTGTTTCCAGTCTTTATGCTAGGCTAAGATAGCCGGTTGCAGGCTGTAGCTTCATATTTAATGTAGAGGTATTAGAGTGGTAACAATTCTCTCATCCAACTATCTGAGAGAGTTCAACAAATTGAACATATGACAGTGTCCCTCACCCTGATGGCGGCCTTGTTGCATTCCACACGGTTGATGGCCAGCCAGGTGGGCAGGTCCAGCAAGCTCTGGAGAACCTCCTCATCCAGCTCCAGGTTGGTCAGCTGGCCCTCCCCCTTCAGCGTGCTCAGGTTGATCTTGTCTGGAGACAAGTTCTTAGCAAACCTACGAGACACAAATGACAAGAAGTGCGGCTCTAAGCCTGGGAATATTTATAGAAACAGATTCTTGGCAAAACCGGACAAACAAACAGACCCCAACTGTTGGCTTGGTGTAGTGGATGGGAATAGAGGGGTGCCTGTCCAATGCACGCACACGTGCACAAAAATAAGCCTATGATTTAAGGTTACATATTGCTGTTGAAGTCATACTATGAGATAATTGACCCAGCTACAAGTATAAAAATAAATCCTACATAAACTGAAACCCGCATTCAGAAAAATATGTTTTCTCTTCATTTAAGCTTTGTCGTTAACTGCACTTGTTTGCTTTGTTTCCATAGTAACCATTTAATCTGATAATGACAGGGGGAAGAGAGGATCAAGGTACAGAGTGTTTAAGTTACAATATAGAGGATTTAAAGACAGAAAGAAAAGGAGCAGACAAGATTGCACAGTGGGAGGTGAGGTAAAGGCCTCGGTCTGACAGTATATTATATGTCGGTGCTCAGGGTAATAGGCGTTTGTGAGATTCATGCTAGACGGTGTCCACAGCAAGGACAAAGTGTACTCAAGCCTCACTCTGCATCAGATGATAAGGTGCCTAAACTCACCTTAAATTAAAAAGGTATGAGCCAGTTATATATATTTATAACCGCAGTGTCTGGGGGAAATGGTGCATGTATATAGGGTCTCTGTTAGCTGTAGTGATTATGTGTTTAGTCCATTAGCTTTTTAGATTATGTAAATAGACTTGAGCACACAAAGTCAGAGTCAATGACCTAAGTGTTTGATAATGGGTTAATAGTTAGCATTGAGGGCAGATACTAAATGGCATATTGACCCGTGCATCTACGCAGACCAGTCTAATGGTATCTCTTAAAACAGGGATAGTATTCATTTCACATTCTCTAACTGTCAAGAGCCACACACCCTTCATCCTGTGACATGTGCAGAATACTATGTCCTCCTGGTATTAATCTATGTCACGTTGGAACTCCAAGAAAACAGCCATTGTGGTTTGTGGTCATGCAACGCTGCAGTAAAACAATCACATTGAATAGGTAAAGCACTAGAGTAGTACTAGATCTGAGCTAGTTGGTAGTAGTGTTAAAGGGGAATTTCTGTATTTTTCAACCTGGACCCTATTTTCCCATGCATTTGTATATAAGTGACAAATGTAAAAACAAATCTTTGGTCCAAAATTGGTCCAGTATTGAGTGATGAATGATATTAGCTTAAGTTACTTTGTTGACCTGGTATCAGTAAATTACAAACTAAAGCATGGCAGAATAACGGCAACTTCTCCATCTTTCCATAATTAAGTCACACTTATAATAGCAATCTGAGCCTGGCAGTACCAAAAACAGCTCGTTTCTTGGGCGTACATTGGCGGTCGCTATTGCCTCATAGGGTTACATTGCAGCCCATTTTGCGGCTGCCGCTTACAGCGTTCTCCACTTTAACACTCACTTTTAAAATACATACAAAGTACAGGAAGGCTTAATCTAGTTACTTAGCTAATCTCTCACACACTTGCAAAATGTGTCTCTGTAAAAGAGACAGATCAAAGATTAGACCTACATAACCAACACACATAACTGACAGAGTGACCTGATTATCATGGCCAAGACAATAGACTAAAAGCTTTAGTATTTTACTGCCCCACTAAGATATGGGGGGGAATGTGTGCAACTCTGCTCAAATCACAATAGTGCTGGGTATCATTTGAAATTCTTCTGGCAATTCAATACCTGATTTTCAGCACTGATAACATTGCAATGATTACATTTGTTTCCTTCCTTCTTTATTAGATATCAGAGGTGTCAAAAGTATTCACATCCATTACTCAAGTAGAAGTATAGATACTAGGGTTTAAAAAGACTTCTGTAGAAGTTGAAGTATCAACTCAAGCGTTTTACTCAAGTAAAAGTACTGGTTTCAAAACTACTTAAAGTATAAAAGTAAAAGTAGGCTAATGTAAAGGGAAAAAAATGCCATTAAGGTCAAAAGCTTAGGCCTCGCCACAGGGGCCTACAGTGCACTACCCCACCTCCACAAAAAACATTTTTCTAAAGGCCATAATGACTATAATGTTATATTAAAATGTTAATGTTGAAAAATTTGGGACGCACCTGTTTCAGCCGCATTTATGCCCATTGAAAATGAATGCATTTTAGTACAATGCAAATACATTAAAGAACCATATATGTGTACTACTGAGCATTAACATGTTTCATGGAGCGGAAGATATGATGACTAGTTGCCTATAAGTACTGTATTTAGCTCGTGGTACTTGGGTGTGAAGAGTCTGCAGCGCATTCGAAAGGAGTTGTATTTGCATCCGACCATTTCGAAAAATTCTTCCAGGTATGGCCAGGGATGTAGAATGGTTGGCTGGTCTTCCTGGCTACCAACCTCCTCGCTGGTGCTTGGTTTGGGACATTTCTCTTGAGCCTCTGCCACGGACATCTTCGTACTAGGCTACAAACGTCTGCTATTTCCTTGCTGGAGTGTGACGTGATTTGTGTCATGTGCAGGTGCGATGGATCGCGTACAAACCGATAGGGTGTCGGAATGGTATACTGTATGTTTATACTTCTCATCCAACCACAATCAAATACACTCTACCCAGATGGCGCGATTTATCTGGAGAGGTTGTTTTTTTTTTTTTTTGAATGATGACAAGCCGGAATGAAAACAAGCCAAACTGAAATAGAAGTAACAAGGCTATTTTTAAAATGTAAGGAGTAGAAAGTACAGATAATTGTGTGAAAATGTAAGGAGTAGAAGTAAAAAGTCTGCTGTAAAATAATTACTCCAGTAAAGTATAGATAGCCAAAATTTCTACTTAAGTAAGGTAACGAAGTATTTGTACTTCGTTACTTGACACCTCTGTTAGATATATAAAAAACTTCCATTATTTACATCATGAAATATCAGATCAAAGAATAAGTAAACAAGACTAAGAATCTGACAAAGCATTCAACGCCATCTTTCTTCACCTGATGGTTTGATATGTTACGCATATATTTTAGTTGGTACCAAAAAGTGCTCAGGATCAACACCTTGCCCTAAAAACATATAATGTAGAATACTGAACAAACAGCTCTCACACCGTAGGAAGTATATGCAACAGTAAGACTTTGATCGGATATCAAATAGGGTAGCACTGTTCCATCTCTTTGTATCTGGATACCAATTCCGATACCTAAACTCAGGATACCTGCTGATATTGAGCACCACTAAGTACGTTTACATGCACACCAATATTCCACTATTATGACAATATTCCGAATTTGATACACGTCATGTAAACAGCATATTCCGGTTGGATATTCCAAATGAGGCCTTTTTCCGAATATAGCATTTTCCGATTAAGACGTGGGATATTCCGGTATTATTCGGGTTATAGAGGCATTCTTTGGACATGTATACAGTGCATTCGAAATATGCGTCTCAATCGGGTTTTTTATCGCAGTTTATGGCCTCTTGCCTGTTTACGGCTTACGGTCAGCTCTGTGCATTGCTATGGTTGCTGTACACAATCCAACCAGCCAACAGTTTGCAAGGCTGCAGACCCGATAAGTAGGAGACAGTTACTTTTTTTTTTTTTTTTTTTTTTTTTAGATTTGGGCATTTTTAGGCCTTTATTGACATGACAGCTGAAAAAAATGAAAGGGGAGAGAGAGGGGGAACGACATGCAGCAAAGGGCTGCTGGTCGGAGCCGAACTCGGGCCTGCTGCGTCAAGGACTCTACACATGGACGCCCGCTCTACCAACTGAGCTATCCGGGCGCCCAACACAGCTTCTTTTAAACATTATCAAAGACTTGGATATCAACAGGTTTTTGGATATGCGCACACATCTCTACGTCAACCTTTTCAAGAAGCTGGTTGAAGGAATGAAAAAGGGAGGCTGTGTTCGCACGGTCCAACAAGTCCGCCACCGGTCGTATTTTTCACGGCTACATGTTAACGGGAATATTAGTGGAATATTCACTTTCATTAGCCATGTAAACAGCTTAGTCAGAATATCGTCTTTTTCCGAATAAGGGCAAAAACCAGAATATTATGTGCATGTAAACAGTCATTGACATACCAGTGCTTTCATTTCCCCAGATTTAAAAACTGTGTAACCCATTGTGTGTTATTTATTGGAATAGGCCTACATTTTTATGTAAGGTAACATGAGATCAGAGATTGCTGTGGCCCCTAAAAACTAAGTTGGCAGGCCACAAGAGTTATGTATGTAACTGATAGCGAAAACTGCATTTTAAAATGACACTCACTAAGAAACTGTAATTTATGTGGATATTTATGTAGATTGATTATGTCATGACCTGATCAGCTAAATTATGTGAATAATGGCACCAATAAAGCTGAGATTTTCCCCAATATCAATATTAAATAAAGTCACAGGTGCAGCAAGAAGACCATTAACATTGCCAGCCTTCAAAAAGGTGATGTATGATTACGGAGTCACTCAGTAACAGGATACTTTTAGAGAGACAAAGGGTTTTTGTTCTGATGGTCTGAGTCTTCACTGATGGAAGACATAGCAAGGTGCACAGAGACTCCCAGTATCTGCAGTGTGAACAAAAAAATCTGACCCATGAGCAATGCTGAATTGAATGAAATGAATGAATTAGCTGCCTACGTTTTAATATAAGTAGTCTGTCAAATTCCTGCTTCTTTCCACTCAACGCCTTGTCCTTGCAGTTTTAAGAGTATTCTCCAATTCAACATGTAACCTGTAAAGTATTCAGCTGGGGCAGCAGACTTAAACAGAGACTCAGTGCAGTGGAACAGGGAACAAGACAAAAAAACACTATCGCAAACAAACACAAATAATGTTGGGCATACACGCACTAACAGACAGAAACACTCTCTGTCTCTGAGAGGTGGGTGTTGTTGCTTCAGTGTCTTAGCCTTGTGAGCAGTGAAATATTCATTCCTGCTGCTGATCAAGTATCAACCAGCTAGCCAGCTAGCTTCACTCGCTCCTTATCTGGCTTCTCCAGAGCCACCTCTCGCTTCCTCGCCCCTTCTTCCAAAGTCATAAATAAACCAACACCGTAGTAATAATATGTTGCTGATCCGCTGTCTAATATCAAGGCTACTAACGCTAAATGAGCTAAATCACCTTCTCGTTACTGAGAACAACAGCATGAGGCAGGGTGTATTAAGTTCACACACACACACATTCATCTTTCCCCTTCATCTCCCCCTGTTTTGCCATCAGCCATTACTCCAGTCAGCAGGGACGAGTTCACCAGACCAAATCCAGGCCCATAAAAAGATTAGGACCAGCTACTGGCTGGAGAGGGGTCTGTCTGCCTGTCAGATGTAAAATTAACCACTCAACAGCAAAAATCCATGCCCAAATTCCTCCAAAAAGTTGTTTTTAACCCATTACTCATGTACGGTCTTCTTTGTTAAGGGAAATATTTTAAAAAGGGAAATGGATTACTATAAATGAATCATGATGAAATAAACAGCGTCATTGTGTGGCATCACATGTGTGTAAATCGACTTAAAGATGTCAGCAACAGTAGGCTGATCTTGCAATGGTTTCCCATGACCACAGTTACACTGAGAGCAGACTGTAGTCCACCACTCCTTAAAAGCTGATGTCTGTGGATCCTGTGAATGGAAACAGACACTTTTTTTCCTGCTCTGATGGTGCATTCGTGGCGCTGGCTGATGACATCAGTGCCAGCAAGAGAGGAGCCTAAGGGAAGGTGGCCAGAGTGACTCAAACAGACAACCAGCTTGTTCTAGCAACCACGACTGTGGCAACGTAAAGAGAGAAATAATGAAAGAAAATTAGACAAATAGAAAAAGACAAAGAAACTAAAGATAAAAAAAAAAGAAAGAAATAGAGGAGACATTCTCTGGGATTTAGGAGTGTGGTTTCCCAGAAAAAAAAAGGTCTGGGATGTTACCACATTCTTCCCTGCCAGTTGAAGAAGCAGGCTTGGCTCAGAAATGGAGAATGTGACATTTAAATTGGCCTCTAAATCCTTCCCTAGCCCATTCAGCATCAACAGTACAGTGTAGTATGAAGGCACTTTATTCAGTTAGAGACCAGTTGACAGAACCAACAGACAGCCACTGAAGCTTATAAGACGCCTGTGGTAAATGTGAAACACTGAGACAATCCAACAAATTAAATTAAATGACATTAAAAAAAGGTATGAAAACATCAGCTCTTTTATTGTTTAACATGGTGATCAACCGACTTCATTTTAAAACAAGCCTCTTGTAATTGTAATCCAATATTGTTGATCTCAAAATATATTTGTATTGGCTTGTCAGAGATGAAATGTTCTTTATCCCTTTATTGCACTTCTGTTAGGCCAGCAGCTCTGCGGTGCTTGCAGGCTGGCTGCCTACAGTGTGGGTGTTGGTAAATCAACTTTATAACTTAAAAACAACCCAACCTAAAAATAACAGGAACCCGTGTGTGTGTGTGTGTGTGTGTGTGTGTGTGTGTGTGTGTGTGTAAACCTTTGCTTAATTACCAGGCAGTTGTCTACAATCTTTACTCTATTATATTTGCGTTAAATAATATCATCTTGAGGAATCTTCTGTTGACGCCCCAAGTTGGACTGAAGGTAGATCATGTGAACCATTTACAACTTTCTGTTGGATCCGACGGTTTGCTTATTTAGCGTTTTTTAAAAGAGCATATTACAAAGTCCAGGTGTCATTATTGGCAAATCTTTCAGTTATTTTATTATTAGAGGGCTCACAGCGATAAAAAAAAAGAAGAAAAAAAAAGATTTGATCAAGGGTTACCAAATGCCAATGTTGTTGTGCAATGAAGCCAGAAGTATTTCAACCAAAAAGGTTTTCAGCATTTATACATTTACATAAGTCCAGCAACTAACATACAGTGACATTGGTTACCATGCTTTTCACGATAAAGGAAGTTTAAGTTTATGAAAACCTACTTCAAATTAAGTCTAGTTCCACTGATATAATATGGCTCCAACAACCTACAGCAATAAGGTGGGACAACAGTCTGCAAATCATTCTTTGCTGCTTGTAAAGCTTATCACTGTGAGCGCAACAAGTGACTGAAGGTGATGTTGATGAGCTTATCAAAATTTTAATCAACTTATCTCTCCACTGGATTTTAGCAGCTGGCACCATTAAGAGTGATTTCCATCATTCATCATGTTAAGAAAAAGCACAAACATGTTGATGTCTGCACTTTCCTGCTTTATGACTCTGCACTGTTCTGATATTGAAGCTCTTTGCAAAGTGTGTGTTGCGGAAATACATTACGCAGCCCTAACAGAACAGTTATTAAAAAGACTGCGTCATCTCAAGGTTATCATCAAGAGGGATTATATGAATTACCAGCCTACATACCAGCACACTGCTGGTACCCAGTGCAAAGACACACATACACAGCTGTGCACAAACACCAACAAAACACCTACGCACACGTCAACAGGGACAACAATTCAACAACACACAGGCAACCTGTCAAAGTGCAGCAAGTTTATATTGGCAGCTAAGACCCAAGAGTCCTGGAATATTCACGCTGAGTCTGTAGAGACGGGGCAAAGCTCGGCGTAAAGGAGAGAACAATCCAAGATGTCAGTTACACAGCAGCAGAGGATGCTGGCCTGGAGAGACCCTGGTGGTCAGATGTCACACGAACAGAATTGCGCGCGCACGCGCACACACACACACACACACACACACACACACACAAATACTTTAACAGCTACACACTGATGAGACACCCACAGCAAGGGAGTCAGTCGTGACTCATGCCATAATAGCCTTCCCACCAGCAGAGAGCGATAACACTGGAAATAGCGGAGTTCATCACTTCTGTGCATCATCACACAGTTACTGCAGGATGGAAAGAGTCAAACGCAAGAGGACTTAAACGGACTCATCTTTCAAACCGCAATGGGCACTAAGTCTCAGAACAGAAGTGTTGTATGTGCACATAACAGCTAGCACTTTTGAAACACTGGCCTTACAATCCCTTGAGCTCAACCACAGCTGACTCAAGAGTTGAAAATGGCTCCCTAAACTAACCTGGGATCAGTCAGCGGTCCTAAGATTTCCAATAACCAAATGCATCATCTTTATTACATCATATAAAATGCTAAAAGCACGTGGCCGGTTATCTCAGTTGGTAGAGCAGGTGCACATATAGAGGTTTATTCCTCGACGCAGAGGGTCCAGGGTTCGAGTCCGACCTGTGACGGTTGTCTGCATGTCTTCCCCTTCTCTCTCCCCTTTCATATCTGACCTGTCCTGTCTATTAAAAGGTGGAAAAAGCCCCGCCCCCAAAAATAAATATGCTAAAAGCACCACTGACAGGATAAAAACTGAGTATTGGACTTTAATATTACACAGAGAGGAGAAATGAGCGGGGTTATGCTCAAGCCATTGTGTCAACTCGCCTATAACGCCCCGACTTAACCCCAGAAATGGACCTTGCATACCAGCCTGAATATAAGCCTAATCAGTAAGTACATTTTTATTGGCCCCTATACAAATAGTTTTTGTATTAGTGGTTATCAAATAACGACAATAGCGCAAGTAAATTGTTATATTTTATCTTAATTCACAATGTATAAACGCATCATGAACACTGTCACAGATGAGTTCAAGTTCATCCTGTATAAAAATCTCCCAGGTCATGAACACTTGCCATTAGAAGCTAGTGATCATTCTTAGGGATACCGGTACAAATTAGACTGGGTAAACCCCGCCCAATCCGCCGCCGATTTGATTTCGCCCTGCAGCTCAGGCTGGAAACCTGTACGTTTATCTATCCTGCTTCTGTTCACAATTATGTGGGAACCAATCACTAACTGGCTTATCCACCTGGCGCGCTATTAGCCGGTTTAAAACGATGACAATAGAGAAGCGACCAAGCAGCTTTTTGTTTACATTCAACAAGCCGGCCACCGAAGTGCAGCACTCCATGGCAGCAACCCGTTGATGCCACTGTCGCTGCTACGTCACCCGGATCGTTGGTCTGATTGGTTGAAGGACTATCCAATTACTTACAGAGTCATTCGAACTATGCCCGTTGATCACGCCTCTTGTGCAGAGAAAATACAGAACAGACTCCCCCAGACTAATGTTCAATCTTAAAAGATTGAGCTTGGTCTGGTGATAGCCAGACTAGGTACAAATACCAATACCGTGACTTTGATACCGGTTCCTTAACGCTACTTCTTTCGATACCAATTTTATGAAACAAAAAGAAAAAAGAAGCACATTATGCAAATCTCCCTCTCCCACTCAATATTTTTACATTCCCCTGTGACTGAGAATGAGAAGTATGCCGTCTAAAGTTTGCAGGACTGTTGTGCTGGGGTCTTGCGACAGAAATAAGCAGCCATACTCTGTAATCAGGGTGTTATGGAATGGATATAGGCAGTCGTCATTTCAAAGCACAAATACATTTTGAGGACCCCAAACGCCATAAATAAGGTGAGAAACAACAGTGTGTGACATTTTTTGGTTCCGTAAAAAAAAGAAAAGAAAAATCTTGCAACATCACTTTGGATGGCTTTTAGAGATGACTAATGTTTCCATCTAGCTAAAGAGAAAATACACTGTGAATAAATGTGTGATTAACCGATAAGTCGATCAACTATTTCAAAAATTGATCAATTGATTTAAGTCATTCTTTAAGATAAATCCAGCTTCTAAAACGTGAGGATTTGCTGCTTTTCTCTTCTTTATATCTTTGTACATTGAATATCTTTGGATTATGAACGGTTCGTCAGACAAAACAAGACATTAATCATGTCACCGTGAGCGAAGGGAAAGTACCTTTTACACTTAATCGACAAAACAATTTATCATGAAAATGATTGACAGATTAATCAAAAATAAGCAGAGAGAATGTGACCATTATCTGTGTGTGTAATAATAGGATCTTGCTCTGTCTGGCTGTGGGCCAGGGTCCTGTCGATAATCTAAACCCGTCTGTAATGCAGACAAACACACACCTCGACATCTAATCACCCCCGGGGGCTACCTGAGTTCGACCTTCTTCATCAATGCACTCTCATGTTAGGAAAACACAGAACAAATGCAAACCAACATGTCACTTAATAATAACAAACTCATCCTGGCACATGAAAAGGGACACACAATGCTTTGTCTGAAGGTTCCCATTGTACATAAGATCCTTTCATCTAGTTTAATATGTCATGCATGCCTCAGTGCACATGTCTTGGCCAAAGGAGGAACAGCCATTGCAGACTTCTGAGTCAATGAGCTGTAAAGATGGTGCTGCAGCCTCACTGTCAGGCTTGTCCTGGTCACAGACAGCATTGGACAGACGTGTGTCCTCTGCAACCGTTAAGCATGGCGGCTGAGCAGACATGATGACACCTACAACACAACCTGTTGATGTGTAAGCACACCTACAGTGTGTATGATTCATCTAGCCAGCAGTGCAAACTATTCCTGGCTGATGCTGACTAGGCAGCAACTGAGCACACAAAATCTTCAACCCATCCTCGAACTAAATCATCCAAGCATGCATTATACTCTACTGTATTTGCAGCCATAGTATAGTATATAAAAGGTGATGCTGATTTGGCTTTCTGACACAAGCACTTTCACTGTGACATCATTGCACCGGGCGGCTCAGGATTGGCTGACTGTCGACAGGTCAGCTTCCGCTCACACCAGACCAATCAGGCCAGGACAAGGAAGATCACATGACAAGCCCAAAGACAGATGACATCACTACTCTCTTAGCCATTTCCTGTCAATGGTGATGCTAATGCTGCTGAGGGCATGCACAGTCATGTGCAGAAACACTTATGCATTGCCACAACACACACACACACACACAATTTAAGCGTACTAGGACAATGAAGGACATGCCACTGAAGGCTGTGTGTCTGAAGGCAGACAACTGGCATTGTGTAAGGATATGGAGGATAAAGCAATCCTAAACACCATTAAGGTATTAAGTGGCTAATTAATCACAACTCAAATCATCCCAAATACTTTTCTCCCAAAGCACAATCATCTTTGTGTTTTCTTTTACCAAGAACACAAGTACACAAGAACAATCATTATTATTCAGTACACTCTTCTGTTTGAAAGTGCTCTATTATAGGTCAGTAGCAGGTTAGTAGAGGTAAGGAAAACAGTGCTCCATGTTTCAAGCTCTGCTGCTGGAACAAAACAAGGAAGTAGTCCATTGAAAGTCCCTTGAGGGACAGCGGAAAATAAATAAATAATGCATGTAAAGCGGGTGGAGCTGAATGATGCCCATACCAGCAAGACATTCAAAAAAGGGGGCCTTACATAGCAAGTGGTAGCGTCATTAAACAGATCATGAACCAGTATCAGGCTAATTTATCTCTAGATACATAAAGGGTGCTTACTGTTGCCAAGAAAAGCTGTCAATTGTGTTTGATTAAGATGACAGACACGGCACATGGCACATTTCCCTCCCTAATGATTTTGTGTTGTGTGCTGATGGTACATGTGGACTATGTGATGTCTCTGATAAGGAGGCACTGTGGTGAAAAGACCGGATATGCAGGATTTAAACATGTGTCAAGAAACCTGCACCTCGCTGAGTTGCCCTTGAGCCAGTGCAAACCCTGGGCTTTGCCTTCACATTTGTCGAAATATTAATGTCAAATTAGAGTCTAGTTATCTCATAATAATGTGATTTATGTTGCAGTCAGTGTGCTTTCTAGCTACGAGTAATTTAGAGCATAATTTGCCTTTAGGGGAACGCTGAGATTGTTGTTTAAAACAATCTGATTCAACCACTGACTGGTTAAACCTGTTCAGGCAAAGTGTTAAGGGATTATGTTAGCAAGTTAGCTGCCACTAGCAACGTCTCAGGCAGTGAGTGTTAGCTACGTCAACTGAAAACGCAGCGGACAGTCTGACAGACAACAGGGGTGGGAGCTAACTTACTAAACGGCCAGAGGAAACGTCTCCATTCATGTTCAGACGATAACATTTGATTTTTGTCTCGTTTGTAACGTTAAATTAAAATGTTGGTAAAAGCTAGCTAACGTCTGTCTGACAGTTGAATCCCCTCCACCGTCCGTTTCTCTCCACTCCCTGTCCGCTAACACCGTTCAGGACTGACCTGGAGAGATGCTTCAGGATCTGCTTCTTGATGAGCCCAGCCATGGCCGCACAAATCCGATATCCGAGCCTCTGCTGGATAGCTGTCTGAGCTAGCTGGCTAGCCTAGCCGCTAGCTTTTCCCACTCGAGGTATAAACACACACAGCTCAAATTATCACCCCCGTGTCAGTCTTCATTTTTACGGTATTCCCGCTTCTTTCTCTGAGATATGAGGGAGTGAGGGCAGAAAGACAGCATTTCAGACGTCCGCGTGACAGCCGGGCTCTTAGACATATCACTTTAGGCCATGTCATGCAGATATACTGATAAAGCTCCAAAACGGTCTAGATCTCTGCAATATCATACACCGAACACCTGAACAGCGCGTCGGAGGAACAGCGTCTGTTGTCACGGCGTCTAGGCGGGGTATTTTGATGCGTTCAGTGTGTGCTGGGAAACCCGTCAACTTAGAGCTATGGATAGGGGTTAACCAACGCATAGACTGTATTAATATTAACAGTCTATGGGTTAACGTGGGTGTTTACATTTATAGTTAGTGGAATCATTTGAATACTGTTGTATACTCAAATAATTTATTTAAAAAAGACTACTGTTGGTTTATAAAGCACTGAATGGTTTGGGGCCAAAATAAATTTCTGATCTTCTGATTACCACCAACTCAGACCTCTCGGGTCGTCTGGGACAGGTCTGCTTTCTGACCCAAGACTGTAAAAGAATATTCTTATATAGGCTATAAATTAACTTACCTTGCCTTACTCAGGGGGAAAACATAACTATTACCCCGAACAGTTTTGGTTTTAATTATTGCAAATTTTAGTCTAATTACAATTATTTATCTTCATTCAGTCATTGTTTAGTATAAGTGAAATGTTTATATCTTGTGTCACAACACAGGTGAAACTGTAACGTACCTGTTTTGGGACTGCACTTTTAGTTACACATTTGAAGCATAGATAGGCACGTCATATGGTCTGGAGTCTTGTTGTTGATGCACTAGCTTCAAGTTTTCAGAATTGTTTGCAATACTTCCATTGTTGTGTTAATACAATGGAGAAAAATTGTAATACAGCATTTCTTCCGGGAAATGTCACGCTGGACACTCAGTTTGTAATACTGCAAATATATAAATATTGCAATACTTTGATCAGTGGGCCATAGGCTTAACCACTTTTGTATAACCTCATTCAGTGATAGTGACTTAACAGACATTGCAAATGAAAATCTTCGAGATTATGTCTTTAAATAGAAAATTATACTCAATTTAAATTGAATTGATAGTATTTCTACTCAAATATTTCTTTATAAGCAAAATGTCTATATACAGTCCAGTAAATTAGCAAAACAAAAGCCCAACTTTACCATCTTAATGTCTTTTCTAAACTTCTACCTGAATGCATATGTGTACTGTTTTGTTTTTTAATGTTGAACCATGTTAAGTCTGCTATTAGCATAGTACTGATCTGCCTTTTACAGGAAGATGCTTTAAAAATGTAATGTAAATTAAAGTTATAATGATTTTACATGTATTTATTGTTTAAGAATAACAGTTTGACATTGTATGCATTTGTCTATAACGTTACTGCATTGTGGATATGGCTGCAGTAGGTTTTCTGTGTTGTCACGGTTTGCTCTCACCATAAAACCTTTTAGTGACATCTAGTGTTAAAACCGAGGATGTAAATATGCTTTGGGCTATACATACAGTAGTCTCGCATTGCCAGACCTTCCTCAGGCTATCTACATAATAACAAGAATAAGCATGATAACTAGAAAAACTTAATTTTCTAATAAATGTTAGAGAATTTTTTTGCACATGAGGATATAAAAAAGTATACAGAAATATTATAGAATATTATAACAATTCAATCGGTGGTGTAATAATAACGCCATCATAAATTATCTGACTATCATACACAAAATATTGGTGTTTTGTTTGTTTTTTCATTGATGTACTGTTAAGGACAATTACTGTAAAAAAAAGAACATTGTGTTCATTTACTTGCAAACACAATTCAGGAGAAAATGATTCATTAACATTTATAATGAATGAAATGCAATTAAAACGACTTGGACTTTTGAAGTTCTTTGTCAGTGGACACTAAAGCTGTGAGTTTAGTTGATGTGTCTGATGAGTCTGTGTTGAGATGTAACCATAGGAGTTAACAGCAGCCTGCAGAATGCCACGTATGAAAGGAGGAGCAAACAAGAGGGAAGAAACAGCCCCTCCCTGCACTGCTCTGCTTCAGTATTAACTTGTTGCAGGAAGTTTGCATCAGTCTTCAGTGTTTTAGAATTAGGCTGTAACAGCATTTATCAACGTAGGCCTAAGTCGTAGTAAAACAAAGGTATAATCGACAGTTTTATGTCACTAACATAGATTGATAGACTCTAAAACAATGATGCACTGTTGGTACAACGTTTTGCCCCAAGGTGCATCTTTTGTTTTGTTTTGTATTAGATTTTTGTATTAGATTAGTGACATTTTCTCACTCCAAGTTAAGTGAAATTAAGCTTATGCTCATTTTGATCCTGTGGAACACTTTGAAAACTCACTAAAGATGCCTAAACCATCTTTTAGGAAATATCACTGCTGTTGCACCAGAGAGAGAGATGCTGCTGCAGAACTTTATTCTGGTTTTTGGATGTATGATAAAAAATAAATAAATAGCCTACATTGACAGATCTAGTTTCTAATGTAAAAAATAGAGCATAATCACCAAAGTATAAGAGTAGTAGAAATCATTCATTGTCTCCTGGTGTGTTATGTCATTAAAGTTGACCTACAGAGCCTGGAGTTAAACATGGGACAACCCCCATCCGCATACCTCAACTCAATAAAAAAAAAGCCCCCTTGGAAAGACACGACGCGCTCGCTGATACGCTGCTGGTCCAGTTAGTGGGCCTGGACTGGAAACATACTCCATCCATCCACGACTGCAAAACCAGCAGCTCTCACATCACACACATTTATCTCAGCGAGCTCCCATTCACGATGACTGCGAAAAACCGACACAAGAACAGCTCGAGCGAGAAGAGCGCCGCATCCAGCCAAGATGATGCGTCGAAGAAAAGCCAAAAGAGCACCAGTAACGGGCTGAGTGGCCCCGGACCTCAGGGGCCACGATCAGGCAGCTGCCTCGGCTTTGTTGCGAACCTAGTGTTTTATATCACGTTAATAGGCGCTGCAGGGTTTGCTGCTTTTTATTTACAGCAAGTTGTGGAGGAAATGCGACAGACAAGCGCCAGGCATGAGGAGAGCGCACGGCAAAACGCGGAGTTGAGCGGAAAACTGGAGAGCGTCGTTCAACAGGTAGGTAGACAAGTACGAACTGATTTTCCATTACATTAGCAGGGGTTCCCAAACTTTTTTCCACAACTCCCTGTGAAATACAAATTATGCTTGGGCAATGCATATCATTGTTTTTGTTAGACATTACATAATCCATTCGTCCATATAAGCCTAGTTGTTGCACTGGATGTACTCTTATTGGTGGCTGGGTGGTAAACCACAGTGATGGATTTCATTCCGCAAACGTCCAATAACAAGCCTAAACAATAAAAAAGTTTTAGACCTGGTGAAAATGAATAATTTCTTCATTATTTTCTATCTTGTAATGTTTTCTTTTGTATAAGCGTGTGTGTTAGGGTAGATAATGATGACGAGTTGACATTGTCTCTCGGGAAAGGGACACCCTCCCTTTTGTATTATAAAGTACAGAAATAGTAATGTCTGACCACCAATCATCTTTTGCAGGAGTAAACAAATGTTAAAGATTCAGAGGGTTTGTAAGTAAATAAATGTCCTTGTTCAGTTTCTATAGGCCTACATGCAAACACAAACATCTACTGTCTTATATAACTTTTTCATTCGTTCTCTACTCACTTCTTAATGTAAAGTACACTGTGTATCTATAACCAGTGTAAACTACATTCAGGATGTACTCTTACTAGAGTTACGTGATGACTCGACTCTACTCATGCAAATGTACAGGTAGAACATGTTTGTTACGTCGGTTTACTTTGGGTGGGAGCTCACTTTTAATATTATATAACTCATAATAGTACTGAGGTGCGATGATTGCATTGTGAATATTTACCAAGGTGTTCACACTGCAGTCATATCAAAATAATTATTAACTTTTTTACTGCACCACCTTTTCTTAACATTTTCTTAACTAGAAAGGTTTTTTACCCCACCACAAAAGTACTCTTTTCATATACTCTTCAAATATGGAAAGTACTAGTAAGTGGACTTTTAGTTAAGATACTGTTGCCACACTATTCCTAAGGTCAAGAATTTTTAACTTCCATGCTCATCTACACTGATACACTTGCTGATCTAACCTAACCCTTGCTGATACACTTGCTGAATGTGCAACAAAATATATTTTGAATATGCAAACAACAAACAAAATATCTAGTTTAGCATATTCAGTTAGTGTAATATTTGAAAGTTTGAGGGTAAATTATAAAATTGAGACGACTGTGAAAGTTCATTCTTGACCTAAGTAATTATAGTACTTTTACAAAATGTTAACTCAAGATCCACTTGCAAGCATTTTCCTGAGCTTTCAACCACATCGCATAGTCTTCATCAGTAAATGGATGTGTCTGAGTTGACTGAGCCAACTCCGTGACAACTGAGGCTACTCAATTCACTGATGAAGACCATGAGGCCATTGAAAACTCAGGAAAAGGTAGGTAAGTGGTGAGGAAGATTCTTTCAAATTGCAAAATTGAGGCACTTTTGTCAGTAAGTAGTTTGTTTTGTAACTGCAATAACATGATAATAAAATAAAACGGTGTGGATACATCACTCTCCAGTGAATACCATGTACCCCCACATTTGGTAATTTAGATGAAGAAGAAATGCTTTGGGTTAAGAAAATTAAACTATTTAAAAAGCTGCTGCCACAAATCGGAAAACAAGTCTGTGTTTCTTAGCTCCTGAAAAAATTGAGCTTTTGGACACATGCATGGGACAACTGGCATTTATTGTTTTGGAGTGCATCATAACAAGTGTGTACAAGTGTTTGACTTTTTCCGGCAGATGTTACAATGGATTCAAATCTGATGCTGTATATGTATTCTACCTTGTTGCACAGGTGGAGTCTCTGAGTAGTGTTGTGGACGGGCTGGAGTCATCCCTAGGGGTCACACGGGTGGAGATGGAGGGGGCCATCAGCCGGATGAAGAGGGGCGAGGTGGAGACGAGGAGGGTGGAGGAGGCCCTTCAGAGGCTCCAGAATGATCTACTTAGGGACCTTTCAGAGGGCATCAACGAGGTGAAGGAGGCCCGAGAGAGGGACTTCTCTTCTCTGGAGACGACTGTGGAGGAGCGTCTGGCTGAGGTGAGTCAGTCCATCACAGCCAGCGTGGCCGAGTTCACCGAAGCTCAGGGCGAAACGCAGAGCCAGCTGGCTGACCTCAAGGCCCGCCTGGGGGACATGGAAGACCCCGCACTCATCAAACAGGAGCTCTCTGCCATTGTGGATGCTGTAGCTGAAATCAAAACAGCCAAAGAGGAAGCTGATGCCTCAGCTGATTCATTCAGGGAGCAGGTAGGTGCTGTGAGGTCAGAGCTCCACACCCGTAACCAGGAAGTAGCCTCACTGTCCCAGGAAGTTGAAACAGTGAGGTTAGTCTTGCAAGAGACTATTGGAAATCTGAGGCAGTCCCTGTCTGCAGCAGAGGCTGATGTCAAGGCACTGAAGGACAAAAGCATGACACTGGAGAGCGGCGTGGAGCAGGCCGCTGATACTGCTGGTCGCGTGGAGAAAGAGGTCAACGCAGCGGTCGCTCAGTTCCAGAAAAGATCAGACGACCTAGAAGCCAGAGTTAAAACAACGGAAGAGAGCGGAGATTCGCTGTCAGCATCAGTATCAGACATCACCTCCAAAATGGAATCCCTATTCGCCAAATACGACAGCCATGAAAGCACTCTGGCCGCACAGGGGCAGGCTGTGGAGAAAGTCAAAACTGGCATGGAGCAGGAGATGGAGGAACTAAAAAGCAGTTTTGGGGAGCTCCAGTCCAACATGGCTGCTCTGGGCGGTGCCCAGACCAAGCTGCTGTCCAAAGACTCCAGCCTGGGTCAGCAGGTGGTGGACTTGGAGAACAGGCTCACTGCTCTGGAGGACAGCAGCAGCAGCAGCATAAAGCCAGAGCAGCTACAGAGCTTAAGAAGCATGGTAGATGGCTTGGAAAGCAAAGCAGCCAAGCTAGAAGGCCACGATCAGGCTATTTCTGCTCTTCAGAAAGCTCTGCAGGAGACTACACAGACACTGGCGGGTTTATCTATTGACAAGGAGGAAAAGTAGGGAGTTAGAGTTAGCAATGTCACATCAGGATACCCAAACACGGACAATGATGATTCCCAAAGGGTGACCATAACCCACTTACTGTTTTCGTGAAGAGATGTTTCTCATGTTTGACGGTTGACGTCACGATGTTGAACATTTTAGCAGAAAAGTAGCCAATGCGAGGAGTTAGGTCAGGAGGGAGAGGCAGAGCTGTATTGCTGATCTGTGAATTCAAATCCACATTCATTCTGCACTGTAGTTATTTTTTGTTCCTAATGTTTTGTTTTGTTCAATTTTCTGTGCCAAGGCTGTTTCTTTTTAAAAACCAAACTAATGCAATAATAAGCTCTTTTGGAGCACTTCTTTGTTTACTCACTACGTGTTTTTTACAAGAATAAAAACTCTTGTTGACCTAAAGCTGTGAATGAATGTTTCTTTACGAGTTTTTTTAAACAACAAATGATCCTCTCACATAAAGCACAATTTATTAAGCAGCACCACATTATTTATAATCTCTGACAAGGGATATTACGCATGTAAAACTTTGCTGTGGAGTCGAGCAGATGATTTTCCACATCATTAAGACTGAATACCACATTCTGAGCTCTTTAATCTGCAAACAGCAGTAACATGTCATTTTCCTCTTTCAGGTGTTCGGCAGCAACGTGCTTCCTCGTTGAACACCCGGGGCTGCAGTTGTGTTTTGAACCATTTAAGGAATGTAGTGCGGCCAGCAAATGCAAGGAACTATTCTTACAACATAGCTTTGGTTAAAAAATAAACTGGAATCTCAAGTTTTAAAACACCTCATTGGTTAAGGTGACGTTTTCTTGGCTAGGACCAGTAACACTTGCTATAGCCTAGTAACATAAGTAGCCATTACCCTCTTTTTCCAGTCTGCTAGCTGTAGCTTTATATTTACCGTAAAGACATGAGAGTGGAGTCTATAACTCTCGGCAAAAAAGTGAATGTGTATTTCCCAAAATGTCAAACTATTCCCCCAAGCCAATATTTTGTGCCCATACTATATGCCTACATAAATTGCCATATGGATGCCAAAATATATGTAATTTCCGCCATATTGCCACAACCTCCGACACCACCAATACACATGAAAAGCTCTAAAGGAAGAAGAAAATAAATGATTGTCAGGAGCCAACTTAAGCTGGTTTAACCACAAGCAAACTTGAAAAACATGTTACATTAAGGAATGCTACCAGACTAGCTGCCAGATTGTTCACACTCGTACTTCTTAATGGGTTACTAGCTTTGTGCTTTAAATCAAAGTTTTTGTAAAAAAAAAAAAGTTTCATTTTTATTTAATTTGTAATGAAAATATTTATTTCAGTAAAATCTTCAAACAGTAGTGTGACAGATGCAATTGCTGAGAAAAAGCCAAAAGAAGAAAACCTTGATCTGGAGGTTGTTGAAGAAGTGTGTTCCTCATGTTGGCCGGTGCATCTCTCCAATATCAGACATATCAGCTATTTCACTAACCTGTTTAGTTGTAACACTTAAATCTCCCTCTACTGCAGTGAGGTTAGCCAGTGTCTGTCTAAGCTCAGCAACCTCCTGCTCTCTCTTCATAAGATCCTCTGCTAGTCTTCCTATCCGCAGAGTCAGGTCTGACAGCTGAGGCTCAAACGCCCCAAAGTCCCTCTTAATAGCAGCAACTTTTGGTTTAAGGTCGCTGGCAAAAGTCACTGTTCTTATCAGACGAGCTCTGCTACTCTCTAGCTCTCTCAAGCGCTCTGAGATCTGTTTGTCAGCGGCGGTGAGTTCAGGGATGCGCCTGCGGAGCTGCTCTATGGCCTCAGTGTTGCGTTCGGACACAGCGCGGAGATTTGAGACCCGGTCAATGCTGCTGACCAGCACATCCCCGATGCGTTTGATCATGCTTTGCTCCACCTGCGTGGTCTTGTCGTCCAGCGCCGCCAGCTGAGTCAGCAGAGACTCCAGCTCAGACTGCAGGCCGTCCATCCTGCGCACATCTGTCCTCACTGACGCCACCTTCAGGGGACACAGAGAAGAACATATGCTAAGAAACTCATTTTCAAATAGCAACAAGAAAGTATTTGTTTCAGATGGGGTCTGCAACAGAAAGATTATTTCAC
Source organism: Sander lucioperca (assembly GCF_008315115.2). Classification (NCBI taxonomy): domain Eukaryota; kingdom Metazoa; phylum Chordata; class Actinopteri; order Perciformes; family Percidae; genus Sander; species Sander lucioperca. The sequence continues at coordinate 7,856,259 of NC_050192.1, read as the reverse complement.
CTCAGCAACATGAGTCCCGCAGAGATTTAATATATTCATGCTGATTAAATTCTAATGTTAGATGGGATCTCTTCTACAGCCACTGAAGGTTATAATGAATAAATAACAGCAGCAAACAGATATTTACTTCATACAGTACAAACCAGGATATTTACATTCCTTATCAACACTTCACTATTACTTGGAAAAGTTTCCTTATTTGCATTGAGTTACACATTTTCTGACTCCAGGAAAACAAAGTGACAAACTTTTGTTGCATTTTTTTTGTAGAGCTGCCATGCTTAACCCATCGACAGAAGATGAATTGTTTGCTATCAATTGTATGGATTTAAAACTTTTCTCTTATGTGACAGTAAACTGAAAATATTTCGATTTTTTTGACAGTTGACAGAACAAAACATGACATCAGAAGATGTCATGCCCAATCACCTTGGGCTCTAAGAAATCTTAACATCCATTTTCACCGTCCAAACAATCAGACATACCTTGTTGGCTAAGTCTTTTGCGATGGCTGAAGTGCGCCCTTCGATCTGTCCCACAGCGTCTCTCAGTGAGGTCAGGCTGGTCTGAAGCTGAGCTTGTTTCTCATTCAGCCCAGAGGCCCACTCCTTCAGCCGACTCACGTCCTGCTCCAGACCCTCCAGCTGGGGCCGCAGAGCCCCCCGCTGACCCCCGAGACCCTCCAGCATCAGCTGGACGCTCTCACACTGAAACAGGACATACAGTACATGGATTGGCAGATACAACAGCTGTATGTTTGTGTGTTCAGGAGAGGTTAGTTATTTTAAGCAATTATACGTTACAAGACATCTTTTCAGGTTATTTCCCTCTATAAAAAAAAAAACAGGAGAGAAACTGCCTCAGTACACTTCATTTTTATTCAATATACAAAACAAATGAGACCTTTTCAATAAAAAGATTTTATTAAATAAGTTCAGTGATGAAATGATTGCCATGCTTTCAACAGGTGAAACCAAAATCAGATGGAAATATAATAGTTATCAAAAACATTAAGATTTATTGCACATCTACAAAAGCTATTCATGTACCAAATCTGATACTGACAGAGATGTAGTTTAGGGCTGCAACTCACAATTATTTTCTTGATTCATCAATTATTCATTTAGTCTACAAGAATGTCAGTAACTGTGAAAAATGCCCATGATATTTTCTTAACGTACAAGGCGATGTCATGAAATTGCATAATTGACTAATCGACTAATCGTTTCGGATCTAATGGAGTTATATCAGGAAAGACTTAGATATTGCTGTACAACTATATCCCAGTAATGGGGCATGTAGTATACAATCACTAAAGAAACCTAAATGTGTCACTTCCACATTAAAATAATATTAAAATTTAAAAAAAAAATCTTGATTTTAATTTAGTGATACAGTGCATGTATACCAGAGTTTGTGTTGAAATCAGGGAACTTTTATGCAATGATAGTCACCAATTGTCTGCGCAGGTACACATTTTGAAAGACATTAATACTGAACTTTGATCGCCATTTTACAGCAAAGAGTAAAACAGGGCCACTCCTTTTCCCTAGGTGACTCAATACAATGACATCATTCAGTGAGGTCATCATGTAGAAGTTGAGTTGTCTCATCTTTTTCCCACTCCTCCTCCTCCTCCTCCACCTCTTCATCATCATCATCATCATATTTCCATCCTTCTTCCTCCAAAGTGTCAGAATCCTTTTGGCTGTCGGCTGTAGTTTCCCTTAGCACCATGGTGAGTTCACGGACAGCCTCTTTAACCACGGACAACTCATTCTTCATCTTCAGGATGCTGTTTTGAGCCTGCAGAGTGTCCAGCTCCTGTCTGATCTGAATGATTTCATTAAGTGCTTTCAGCATGCTGTCCTCAGTCCCAAACACCTGTAACGTCACCTCTTCCAGGCGTTTTTCTGCCCCACTCAGATCACCCGCCAGCCTCAGGATGGCACGCACCGCCTCCTCCACCTGAGGCAGGTGCTCTTCACACTCCTGTGCCCGGGGAATGTGCTCCTGGAGCTGGGAGCTGAGCTCGGCCTCCCTCTTGGTCAGGCTGCTGATCTGCTCCTCCAGTTTGTGGATCTGCTTGGTGTTCCAGTCCAGGTGATCCTGTATTTGCTTGGTGTCGTCTCCCTCCGTGCGCTCCAGAGCTCGGGCATTCCTTTTTGTGCTGTCCTCAAGCTCCTCCAACTTCTCCGCCAGTGACTGGGCCCTCCGCTCGGCCTCGTTAACCCGCTCTGTGGCTCCGCCGTGAGCTTCCCGTGACTCGGCCTTGAGGACAGCCAGGTCAGAGGTGATGGCGGCCAGACGCTCCTGCCACGTCTCCGTCACGTTGAGGAAGTGGGCGTTGACCGTCTGCAGGTCACGGGAGGCGGAGTTCTCGTCGGCCTGCATCACCATGACGGCAGCGTGGAGGGTGGAGATGTCCTGCTGGAGTCGTGTTGCCAGGGAGACGGTGGAGAGCGCCTCCTGTAGGTCATCCTCAGAGGCGGCGAGCTGCAGCCGCAACACAAAACAGGAGGGCTGTTTCTGTGGGAGCTCTATGGTCCTCAGTACTCATATAGAGAGGCCAAGTCCCTCTCCTTCCGGTGGACCGCCATGGGACCTTAACCTCGGAAAAAATATGAACGGTAGTGAATGGGGAAAGAAAAATTATTTTTTGATCCCGTTTGAATTGAGCCATGAATTACACATGATGTTCTTCAGTTTAAAAGATAATTTCGCACGTCAAGAAAGTCTCAGTTTATTGTTAAACTGTTGAAGTATAAGAAAATACGTAATTAGAAAGACTACACACTTCAAAGTTGCATGGATGACGTCTCGCTGTAATGTTGCTCAAATGAGCAGAGGATCTTGCCTGTTCTTTTGCTTATCTGCTGAAAACACTTCACTGGATAAAACACATCAGTTAAGATAACGTTACATGTGTTGTGGAACAGAGCTAAGCTAGCGAGCAAGTTGAGCATCAAGCTAGGTGACGTAAATTGTGTCAGACGAGAGATGTAGTTCACTGAGCGGTTTCACACAAAACTAAGTGGTCACATGACAAACCTACGGCTAACTTCTTCGGTTGAAAAATTATCTTTTAAATTGATGAACATCATATTTGTAATACATGGCTCAATTTAAACCGGACCAAAAAAATAATTATCTCTCCATTGACTCCCGTTCATATTTTTTCGAAAGATAGGTCCCATGGACCGGAAGTAGAAGGGCGTGACTTCGGCTCTCTATACAGCGGATACAGTAGGAAACAAAGCGCATGCATACACAAAGGCACCGTGTACAATATAAGTCAACTGTGGATGAAAAAGTGTTACAAGAGCACACAAATGTGGATACTATAGATGTAAGGGGGGCCTTTTTTTTTTTTTTACATTTTCAAAGAACAAAAAGAAAATGAAGCATGCAGAGGGTTTTATATAATGTAAGGCAGTAGATTAATTGTGACCCCTTAAGCAAAGTCTGATTGTGAGCCCCAGCATCACAGGTTGTGGTTTTGTCCACAGGTGGTTCCACTTGAATAATATTTATGGGGCTGAACATTTTAAACTGTCCAGAATTTCACAAAAATGCAAAGATACAAGTTCAAAACAATTTCGTACAGCAAAAAATACAGTATGTTTTTTCTTATCATGTGAATCATCTCACTACCCCGAGGTTGAGAACCAGTAATTTACTCACTGTACTCCTACCCCTTCTCCCTAAACCACAACTATCGACCAGAATGATATTGATTCTACTTGTAATTCTAATTTTAAAGCTAAAAATGTAAACAAACCAATGATTCTTAGGTTTTCACACAAACATAAAGCATAATTTTACCCAAAATACTCAAATAAAAAATATAATATTTTATCACTTTATATCTTAAGTGGTATTTAGCTATGCAGACAGTCTGGGTTTGATTTGTTGTATATCTATCTCTGAGATTTCTGCCCCAACCATAAACACAATTAAATTTAAATGTAATGGAGGAAATTGAATTTGTGGTGCACAAATTACTGAAAACTAACATTCCCTTTTATTAATAATGGGCCTACAAATAACACACTGTCAGCAGTTTAAGTAGGGAATATTTCTTCAGTAAAAATATATATATATGCCATTATACACATTAAATTCCATTCACCTCCATTGCATTGGGGTCCCATAAACCATTATCTCAAAACCTGGGCTCATAAAACCAAAATTGTCTGCAAAGCTAGATACCACTAGAGTTGTGAACGTGTAATTTGGGTGAATTGACCATTTAAAGCTCCATCCCTCAAAGCAGCTTAACATATGTTCCACTTTAAGTTAAACGTACCTTTTTAGAAACCTTTAGGACTTCTTCCTCCATGTCGAAGAGACTTGAAGTCTTTCCGTGTAATGACTTGTACTTTTCTTCAATTTCGGAAAACCTTTCATTTTGCTGTAGCACCACCCTGAAACGAAGAGAGACATAAACTTCAGTAGAGACAAAAACTCTTTATAACATGAATGCAGATTTTGTTGACTTACCAACTCAGAGCCCCGCATGCTGCAAGCGACAATAAGCACATTATACTTCTTATATCCAAACTCGAAGAGGTTTTATTCGCTCCTGCGTTGTTTCCAGCTTCTGTCTTCACTTTTAGCTCTTCGTCTTTGCCATTTGCAGCCGACGTTCCGGACACTTCATCGCTGTGTTTCTGTGACTTCTTCCTCTGTTTTAACTCAGTAGGCATTTTAGCACACAGTTACTTTTACTATGAAGAAATTCACCAGGCTTTAACAGTATAAAAAAAAAGTCTAACCAGCTATTCGTTACGTTGTGCAATATAACACTTCTTTCACAGATAAGGTCATAATGCAGGATACTAAAGTAACGTAAAAAGTATAAAATAACGGCTGGGTTTTGCTAATGTTACCGCTAAAACAATCCTTTTGCTTAACGTTACCCTGTTCCTTGGAAAAGTGCCGCCTTCAAATGCTTCTCTTATGCTCGTATATACAATTACCAACATGATTACTTAGTAACACACAATCTGTAACAAAAAAGCCAGTATTGATGCATTAAATGTATTGATGTTTTATCTTTTAGCTCAAGCCACACAATGGTTTGAAACAAAATTACAATTTTCAGTCGCGTTTGCCAATTTGTTCCATCGTTAGGCCCCAACCTAAACTCTCATAGTTCCGACAGCGCAAGAAGCCCATTAAACGCCTCAGCCAGCCACGTAAGCGGCTGCCAGCATTATTTAGCTGTTATTTAGTCCTGAATGTGGCCATACCGGATTAATGATGTCTTTCAAGGAGAAGCTCAAACAATTAATGGGTTAATTTATTAGTCGGTGGCCAGAAAATTAAACGGCAACAATAATAAAAAAAGATTAATCGTTTAAGTCAAAAGAAAATATATATATTTCAGCTTCTCCAATGTGGGGATTTGCTGCTTTTCTCGATTTTATGTGATTGTAAATTGAATATTTGGGGTTTTAGACTGTTGGTAGAATAACACAAGACATAAAGATGTCAACTTGGACTCTGCAAAATTGTTATGGACACTTTTAGCTATTTTCTTACATACCAAACAATGAATCAAACAAAGAAAAATGTACATTTCTGTGCAGTGTAGCCACAAAATGACCAGGCAAAAGAGCTTCAGCACAAGCCATTTATTTGGCATGTTTCCAAAAATCTTACTTCCATTTTGAGTGTCAAAATATGTCAAAACTTGATTATCAGTAGCTTTCTATAAATGGTAATTCAAAGCCCTATACAACATTGTATGTAGCAGTACTATAGTATAGCTTCTATTGATCAATTCTGTTATTCCATTATTATTTAATGGGTCCCAACAGCAGTATGCCATCTTGTATTCAGGATGTGTCAGCGTGTCCTATTAACTACAAGGGCCATGCAAATTACACAAGCTACTATTCTTTTAGGTAACATTTAACAATATTTAACTGCAGACGACACAAACAATCTTACATAGATCAACGAAATTAAAGTCTAACATGGACGCAACGTCAACTTAGAGGCAAATGTTGAATTGCAATACAGTACATTCAAGCAAAAGCTGCCACATGCAATTTCTAACAAAATAATGTGCAAAAAGATAGCCAGCACAATATTGCAATATGAGGGCGCGTTAATCAGAGATCTTTGGACTAAGGCATAGAGTGATGGAGTAAACAAATATTTGGTCATTGAAGGATCTACAACTTTCACTTTTAGTGTTTCTTATTTAACAACTCAAACTCCTGAGAAGCATTAACAGTACAGAAATTGCTCAGTAATATAATCATCCAGTTCCCAAATCAGGGCTTAAAAAACTCCAGTCCGTTAACGTTAAGCACAATTAGATTTTAAGCATCATGGCAAACTTTACCTCAATATTAAAGCACAAGCCGTAGTTATTCCACCCCAGAGCCGTGAACTGATATCAACCTGTTTTTCTAATGCTTTTAAATGCCAAATCCCAAATCACATTATAGCACCACATGTAGTGCGATTTATTTATTATGACATTTACAGTATGTTACAGCAACAACAAAATGAAGCCTTTAAAAAGGGATTGTTTTCATTCATATTTTAAGTGGACTGACTGACCTATGTGTTGCTGTACAATGGGGCCTGAAAGCTACAAAGAGGTCTGCATCAGATAATTCTAGCCTTCAAGTGTGGGCTATTAAATGTAATACTAAATGGGAAAATGTATAACGTAATAGCGGACGTACAAAAACACTAACAAAAAACAGCTACAAATTAAATCCAAAACATCATCAAAAGGCACCCCTCAAAATAATAATCTACTGCTTACAATGTTGACCATATTATCAATTACAACATCTGATGTCTGATTCCAAGCAACAGAAATGAGAAAAAACACACAAGCAATTGTCCTACATCAAGCAGGGTTATTCTAATGCTATTAGGTAGATTGCTAAAGGACTAACCAGTAAGCTTAGCATAAAGACTGGAAGCAGCTAACCGGCTCTGTCCAAAGGTTACAAACGTTTTATCACGCTGGTTGGTAAGCAGACTGTTGCCTACAGACAGAGCCAGGCTAGCGGTTTGCTCCGGTTTCCAGTCATTATGCTAAGCTACGCTAACCGGCTCCCGGATACAGTATTAAACTGACAGATAAGAGAGTGGTATCAATCTTCTCGCCGTACTCCTGGCAAGAAGGTGAATGAGCATATCCTTCAAACTCAATTTTTAATAGCTGCATAGATTTCATGCCATCTTGTCCTTTTATAATAACAGATGCATGGCCTGCAAAAACAAAGAAAAACATAACTATTCACAAGATAATGTAGCTAATGTGTTAACAAGGCTACATAACTGATAGTATGTGTGATTAAAAAAAATATATATATATATCTGGTCCCCCAAGGCCTCGTTATCAGGTTTTGGTCCCGTCTTTGAAAGAGCAAAAATAAGTGCACTTTGGGGACGGCAAGGACACTTTCAAACCTGTGGGAATGTGCAAAAAAAGCACAATACAGAGTGCACATGATGAGTGAGAGTATGTTAACCAATTAAAAACTTACTGAGTACTCTCCACTCCTTAGGTTTTTTTTTGGTTTTTTTTACCTCGTCAACTAGAGAAATCCGAACACAAATCCATCCTTCAAAACACCACAAACCCTCTGCTACATATAATTTTTTTTATATATATATTTAAACCCCAAGACACCAAAGCAAAATAAGCAATAACTAAATAAACTAAAATAAACTAAACTCTTTTTCTCCAAGGATGAGTGACCACCACTCATTGGGAAACTTAGCTCTGTTAAACAGAGGACAACTATGCAGGCGCTGAATCTAACAGAAGCCACACACCATGACTCAGGAGCTGTAGTGATCCTGGAAGAAAGAAAATACATCGTTAGAACTTGAATTGATGTTTGTCAGACAAGATGTTTATACGATCATGATTCAAGTGGTGTATTTCTGACCGACCTGAATGGAGCTAACTACGCCGCTGGCCATGACGGATAGTTTTCCTGCCACTGAGCGCACTCCCAGTTTGAGCTGTGACATGTCAGGAGCACTGGGCAGCACGTTGGTCAGACGGTAGGAACTCACTGTGAGCACAAGACAAACAAAGTGATTTAAGATTATTTTTGCCGTTCCCCAATTTTCTTTTGTACAAAGTTTACGAGTGGTCCAGACCTGTTGGAAGGAGTCTTGTAAAGACAGTCTGCCTCTCTCCACAGGGGAAAAAACAAACACTTTTGACTTAAAAACTAAATTAATGCTTTAATCTGAATCAATTTGGAGTTTAAATGTGTTACGGAAATCAACTAAAATTGAAATTAACAGTTCATTGTCTGATTATTTCTGTCACGGTACAGACAGCACTCCTAACAGCACAGATGTAGTTATGCCTCTCAGTCTAATGATACATTGTTGTCATATGACAATTTGGGGACTATGTAAATACGACATTCATTAAACTGAAACAAGCAATTATCTACAAGTTTGTGCAGTTATAATACACTGTGTATATGATGTGATTATATATATTTTGTACATTTTTCAATAAAAAATTGATCACAAAAAAAAAAGTTTGTGCAGTTATCGGTTTGATAATCTAATGTAAAACACTTGTATGAGCAAGCTTTGCGGAAAAAATGTTTAGGTTAAAGGTCCAATGTGTGGGAATTTCTCCCATCTAGCGTTGAGATCATATATCGCAATCAACTCTCTCGCACAACGCAGCTCAAAGTAAATATTACAGCTACGGTAGCCTTCACGCTTTTTTCTGATGACGCCGGTCTCTTGCTCTTTTCAATATCTTTTTTCGTTTTCTGGGCGAAGAAGAAGACTCCTGTTCCTGAAATTTGGATTTTGAATACGTGTGGTCCTCCATGTTTCCTTCTTCAAACTTGCCGGGGCCGGGAAGCTACGATACCCATTAGCAGCATTAGCAGCACCTGTGAGTTTATCATGTGACAGCGAAAACGCGAAAGGCGGAGCAGTATGTCCTGTATGTCCCTTACCGGCTAACATATTTCAAGATGGCGCATGAATATGGAGCGTCTACCCCAGTTCATGCGAATGCAAATGTAACATTTCAAGCCAATAGGAATACTTGGAATTGATGGTGGTGGTAAATATTAATGAAAAAGGACAAGTTTGTGAACGGGCAACACAGATTTTGATAATGAACACTAAAAACGTTACACACTGGACCTTCAAGAATAAAAAATGTTCAATATGTCTTTGCGTAATTAGGGATACATTTATTTCTATTTATCAAGAACACAAACTTAAATGGTTATTGAAATGCTTTTGCTGAGGCAGTGATGGTGCAGTAGTCTCTTACCAGTCTGTTTCTTTGGATCATCAAAGAGGTCTGCTGAACTTATAGAGGCACTCCCAGAATATCTTTCCAGTCGTGTTTTGGCCTCATACTAAAGAGCAGAAACACAGACATTTTTTTTTTTTTTTTGCAAACAGTCCTGAGTACTTTTCAAATTTTAGTAATTTTTATGCGCAATCACTATAACCACTTATATAAAACATTAAACACTATATTATTGACCATCTACAAAACCACACAGTGTGCAAGTCAACACATCATCATCAAAATCATGTGTTACACAATGTATGTTACAGTATACACAACATGTGGGATGGGTAGGACTCATGTTGTCATTGCGTACCTCAGAGTTATCTTGTTTTCCAAAGTACATGTCAGAAGAGATGGCTTTCACGTCGCCTCCAAACTTTTTCTGAGCTTCTCCTGTGTCCGACACTGGCACTGCTTCTGGCTTTCTTCTGGCTGTGGGCCTGATAAAAAAAAAAAAAGAAAAGAAGAAGATGATTATTACAAATGAAAACACTTATGATTTAATAACAGAAATCAGCACTAACCGATAGCTGTCTATTCTGAAAGCAAAAAGGTTAAATTCCAACTGTATCAAGCAACAAGTAGTAAAAAGTCATGAGAGGTCTGTTACAGTGACAGCAGCAGGGTCTATATTACATTTAAACACACAATCTCCTACCTGTCATTCAGCGATGATATAGTGGAGGTCAAGTAGAAGTCCGGCTCTGGTTTCTTGCTCTCCTTGATCCAGCCTCCTTCACCTCTATCATCCCACAGCGAGGAGAAACTATCTGACGTTTCTGTTTGATCCTCAAACCGGGACAAGATCCTTAAGAAAAAAGGTCAGAATAATAATGTAAAAAAAAATTCTGTGCATGGATTATGTATGAGAACTGAGTTGGCATGATCAAAAGCGAGAGGAAAGGCAGATTTCAAAATTCTAATTCAAAGAGCTTTAAAGCCATGAACACATTAAGATACAGTATTGCCAAAGCAGTGTAGGATTACTGACATTCAATTCAGAAAACTGTGATAACATGCTTTTAAAAACCAAACTGCAACAGCAGATGTGTTTTATGACTTTGAAAACAAAATAAAATGAATAGCATTTGTGCACACAAAATGAAGAGAACATATCAATGATAACATTTAAAATACCAGTTATTATAAGTCATATTTATCTGACCTAGAGCTGAAGGACCCTTCGTCGTCATTGTCCTCGGTGAACCGTCGTGCTTTGGTGGTCTTGGTCCCCAGTGGACTCTCCTGCTGGATCATGTGCATGTCCGATGTCACAGAGTGAGACACTCCACTGCAGAGCGATAATGGGAGCAAGAAACAGACATATGAAAACAAATCCTTGAATAAGCAACGGGATCACTAGTGGTCGTCTCTTCATCATCATCATACCTCCTCATGCCCAGACCCATGCCCAGTCTCTCAGCTTGCTCTTTCCTATTCCCCTCTAATCCCTTCAATTTCTTCTCCTCCATTTTCCTCTGCTGCTCAAAATCTTTGCAGGCCAGTCGCAGGGATGGAGAGCTGAGAAGGAAGAAGGCAGGCAAGTTTAAAAAAAAAAAAAAAGGCAAAACAGAGGGAGAGTACAGCAGCAAAAAGAGAAACACAATTTTGTTTTTAAAGAAAGACGAAGTAAAAGTAACGCACATGGATTCCTCAGGTCGGTTGCTCTTCTTGGAAGCACCAGTGCTCTCTTCTTTCTCTCGGAGCTTGTCGGCAGCTTGAGCCTTCTTCTCCAGATCTGAGAAACTCTTACTGCTAACCTTCTGAGCGCCCAGACCGCCTTTCTTAGAGGCCAACTAGAAGCAGACACATTTTTACAAAACACACTATGAATGCAAAGTCTGTGAACACACATACAGCACTTACGACAATGCGTGATGCCCAAATAGAAGTTACTATGAGCACATACTGTTTTCTTGGCGGCAGTTGGCTTCTTCTTAAGGAGAGAGGAAGGCTCTGGAGAGATCAAAGGACAGTAACGTTACACCTCCTACAGTTTAGTAATAATTCAGATACAAAAACAATAATGTAAGTAAACGTAAGTATGTAAGTAAACGTGAAGAATATAAACCAACCTAGACTTGATTCTGTAGAAACACTCAGCATCTCCACACTAGGGCCCTCATCGAGATTACCTGAAAAGGTTTAATGTATATGTGATGAGCCATAAATGGAAACGAGATAAATACAACTAGTGCATGTTTGTATTTTGTGAATATCGTTACCGTCTTCCTCTTTCCCCCTGGTTAAAGGCTTCTCTGATGTGGAGGAGCTGAGACACATTTGAACCGTGTTGGCCGTGTTCACATTTTCAGGAAGAGCCTAGGCGTTAAACAGACACAAGTGGTGAAATTACTAAAACCCTGTCACTGTGTAGGTATCAAACAAGCAGGTATGTGGATACAATTACACTTAGGCAAGGGATGCACACTCCTATACCTGTATATGAAGACTGAAGAAATCCACTTGCTTGTCGTCTGGTGATGTTGGGGAGAGAGGAGCCTGACTGTCAAGCCACAACTGTACAGAAGAAGAGCAGGAAAACTGATACAGCTATCTGTGCACTTAAAGATATATTCTATGCAAAGTGTGATAAGAAAAGAGGAACTCAATTCTGGCTTCCCTCCAATCTGTGGAGCAACCTGCAAGTGTGGGATGTTTTGAGACAGTAAACAAACGTGTCTGCATTACCTCAGTGCCATGGGATCTGGTGGCTTGTGTGGCTGAAGTCTTTATCTTCTCCCTGTACAGCTGAGCAGCTCGGCTGTTGTACTTAGTATTGGCAGCACTGGTTGTGCACCCATGTTGACTGAAAAATGACATCTAAATAGATACAGGAAGGATGACAGGAAGAATTAAGTAACATGACAATGTTGGAATTAAAATCTGTTGATAGTGTGCTGATATGCTGCCTTCAGGTACTGACCGCACTGGCATTGCCTCCCACTTGCATACATCTTAGCTGAAACCAAGACCAATTGAAATCCAGCTCAGTGGACCTGTGTAACACAACAATGTCAGGATTTGAACAGACCTTAAATTTCTATGTCGCTAAACAGTTTGACATGGACAAACAGCATCTCAGGTTCCAAAATAATTCTCTCCATACCATTTTACTCTTGTCTGGAGGTTTCTGCTCATATTAAGAATCTTGTGCAACCGTTTGCTTTTGTGTTTTCTTGACCAGAATATTGCAATTCATTATACATTTGCGGCTTGCCTCAGCCAAGTAGCAGTAGCTTGTCTGCAGATGGTTCAAAATGCTCATCGTCTACAAAGACAAAGCCCAGAGAGCACATTACCCGTGTTGGCCTCACTCCATTGGCTACCAGTGGAGTTTAGAATTCAATACAACATTGTCATTATTATCTATCAGGCTCTACACAGTAAAATCCCTGAGTACATTTTTGACTTGATGTCACCATATAGTAACTTAACATGTCTACTCTATGTCCCAGAGCTTAGCTTAAAATGACTATAGAACAAGCGTTTGGTGTCTTTGCCCCTACATTTTGGATTACTTTACCTCTCACTGTAGGATGGTTTAATTCAATTCTAATCTAAATTGTTTTGTTACATTTATATTTGTTGCTATAGTACCTGTTTGGTATTTCCTGCTAAAAGCGTTTATTAGGAGGCACTTTGTAACTTTTGTTTAGAAAAGTACACTATATAAATAAGTCCTGACTTACCTGATAAAGGTCAAATGCACGCCAAGAGACCTGTGTGTCCCAGAGCAATCTATACACAGGAATACACCATAGGTGATGCTGGCCCAACTGGGGTTTTTAGCTGAGCAGTCAAAGCAAATCTAGGAGAAAGAGAGCACAGGAGACGCATAGAAACAAACCAATATATATATAGATGGGTCAATTGATATTTCAATTAAACAGTAAAGATTGAAGTTATGTTTCAACTTTCACCTCATTCAGGATTATACGATATATCAATAAAAAAAGACGTGGAAGCAAACAATGTGAAGGATGTTTGTAACCATGAAGGTCTGAAGTGCATGTTGCCTGTGCAATTAACTGGCTGCTGATTCAAACAGCTGTTGGTGAAATGGGATGAATTCACTCTTACTTACTGGTAAAGCAAAAAGCACACTTCCATTGAGTGTATATTCAGAATGTATGCACTACTGTTTACACTTAGCTAAGCCTTGAGGGAGCTTAAAACAAAAGAAAATTAAGCCTAAACAAACACCTAGCTTAATGTCAACAGTCAAAACGTAGCTAGCTGGGCTGTCAACCACTTGGATAACGTTACGTCTGGTTACAGTTCACAAGTTTTCGGACAGATTATTCTCCTGCAGATGTTAGGGTACAATTCATAACCAACCGATTTTACTCATGACACGCATCAGCTAACGTCAATTGTTAAATTAAGCTGGTGAATTAAAGCTAACTTTGGCGTTTCTCAAAGTGCGACGTGTCAGATATAGCGTACAGTTTAACTTCCTTGTTAAAGAGACTAAACCGTCCGCCGTTTGAAACTCTCACCTTATTCGTAGGGATGGCGCGAAGTCGCTTAAAAATAGTGGAAATGTCCTGCTTGCTGGGCTCTGACATTGTTCTATCTGTTGGTAATAACTGGTGGTTAGACAGCGAAGTAGCATGAACAGCCCTGTGTTTTTCCTTAATAATAACCGAATACGACACGTCAATAGGAGAACGTCATGATCGGGCTCTGATTGGATAGAAATGACCCGTGGTTATGTTATTGTAGCAAGGTCTCCTGGGTAATGTAGTTAATTTACATTTCAAGTTTGAGTTGTGTTTTCACAGTGATTATACAAAGTATTAAGATCATTTACTTCTTTTGTGAAGGATGGCCATATGTTTATATACATTTTATTACTGTTGGACTGCTTGAGTAGGATATATAAACATTTAATTCAAGGTACAGACTGATTCAAGCATCAACTTTGCATCACTCAATAAAAATGACACAAATATGATTAAATATACCCCCAGAAGACTTTACCAGTTGGAAAGTGGATTTATCTGCAACATACTGACTACAAACAGCAGATACATGTGAAGTAAAAACAAAACTGTCTCTAAAAATGTGTGCAATTGAAAAGTACAAAATTGCATGGACCACAACTTGTAGAATTCAGTGGTCATGTTTGGTATAATTCATTTAATAAACTAAATTTAAGCATGTTAAAGATACATTTTTCATAGACATGCAATTTAAAACAACCGTACTGTAGAATCACTTGACATTTACTTCAACAGATCACTGACAGAACTGTACAACTAAGCTATTGAAATTAAACATTAAGTAGTTTAATTAACTATATTCAAAACCCTTTAAGGATTTTCACACAGACAAAAAGATCAAGCTCTTTTTAGATCCAGTAAATATCTTGACATCGTAAGTGAAACGGTAAAGATAATAAATATCAATACTCAAGACAACGGCAAAATACGTTTTCCCAATAAATTCATTTATTATGTTGTGGGACAACATTTACAAACCTTGCTGTCTAGCTGTACAGCTGTTGCAACGTTTTGACAACAGCATGCCCTGAAAATATGGCAAAACGTCACCTTTCTCACTATTATTAAAGACAAGAATATTCATCTTACTCTCGTGCTGCAGTTAAAGGCATCAAATTGCTTTTTTCAATGATATCCTCAATACATTAGGCAATTAATGAATTTGGAGCCTGCAAAATTGAAAAGACTGCAGTTCATCTCTGCAAAAAATACAAGCTTATGAAACACTTGATGATCCAAACATATGTATTAAAGTTATGAAATCAGGTGTATCCATTCATATCATAGCTCCTAAGGGGAAATTAACAATTATTCACATATCTGTTGATTCATTCAATGAGTATCATGGCCCTCTGTGATGGGGAAAATAATCATATTTACAAATATATCAAAATAACAGACTTAAGGGATTTGCCATAAAACATTCAATTACTATACAAACTGATTTTCAGTCACAGCATTCTAACAAGAGTAGAACAAAAGCACTTGTGGCATCATAAATTAACAATCATCAATTTCCAACTACTTATCATCTGATATCGATGCTTAATTTGTTCGACTACGTTTCATCCAGGCTATTTACATGCATGTATGCAAGCCATACTTGGCTGTGGTTTTATTGCTATAAATTGTAATATATTTAAAAAAAAAAAAAAACAACAAACACTTAATATTCTCCCATAACTTGACATTTAACAAGTGAAAGAATTAAAACATGGAGATTCAAGTGAGATAAACGTTTGTGAAAAAAATTCAGTGTTGAAAAATAACCCATATTGTAGGACAATCTACAAAAAACAGAAAGTCGAGAGATCTGTGTGAGAAGGTTGAGGACAGTTTGTTTAAGGGGTTAATGGGTCAATGCAAAAATGAACAATCAAGAAGTGAGGAAATACAATCAGTGAATATACATTCAATTGCAGTCACTAGAGGAACCGACTCACTGTGAACTAAATGAAGACTACGTCAGGATAAGGGTCTAAGGATCTTTATCATTCCTTATAAAATAACCACAACAGTTAATGAACTGAATGGAAAAACAGAACCCTGAAAGGAATGACAGAACAATGTTAGCACTAATTTAAATCAGGTTAAATCTGACACAATAATGTCAACATAAGGGCTTGCATTGTCCAAAATATATCTAACAATTAACATACATGGACTGGATTCTAAAAAAAAAAGGCAGAAATGGTTTCAAACCTAAAATAGATTATGGTTATAAAAAGGGTCATCTCCCTTAATTAATCCATAGTGGCTTGCATATTTAGGCTGCATGTCACATCGCAAGACAATTTGTCAGTGTCATCCCAGTGTTTTGTTTTAACAATATATAAATTCACACATACATTTCATCCTATATATACTTGAAAGGCTATTATTTTTTTTGTAACAGCATAAATGGGATTCTAAGTAACATATCTTACACTGACAGCAATTTTTCTCCTGCAATCTTCTTCGCCTGGAATCATCTGGAAACTTGTGGTTTATTTCCATCTTTGTACTGTCAATCTGTGGAAAGCAACATTTCAAGTGGTCCTTTAGTAATCTGCAACTTCTCTTTTCCGTCCTTCTCCAACACCAGTCCAGTCTTCGCCAACAGGGAGAAAAGGGTTAAAAATATCGTTTCCAGCCACACTGTCATTTCGCAACACACCACTTTCTTCACATTAATTCATTTGTGATAATTTACTACTGGATGTCTTCCACATAGTTAGCAGGATAGAGGCCTGTTTTTCCATCCTTGAGCCGGCCTTTGCACCAACCCTGATCATCTTCTTCACCAATTTTGGTGAACTCATCCCCTGGAGAAAGAAAGAGGAAGGGATGATTTTTTTTTTTAAATTTCAGAAACCTACTGGGATCTGACAGAAAAAAACATTTTGTTGTTTTCGTAGTATCCGTGTTTTTCAGCCTTTCACACCATGTACCTGCTTTAAAGGTAAGCTCATCCTGCTCCTGGCCTTCATAGTCATAGAGGGCTTTGACAGGCACAGATATGACGGGAGAAGCCGGCTCATCTTCGAATGGATTCCCGTCACCGTTGGAGGAGAAAGGGTTACCACCTGTGTCTTCATCTGACCAGTCTGGAGTCTTCTCCGTACTGCTGGCACTGGATGGACAGACAAATAGCCTCTTAGAAAATGTATTTTCTTGTTCATCTCCGGGCCTTACGCATCAACGGGACATTCCAGCATGCCAGGGGTAAGCAGGAACAAAAGTTCAAAGTTAGAAAAGCGAGAAAAATATGTCAATAATGTCAAACACACAAAAAGCCCAAAGTGCATTTTCAAATCCGGGACAGCTTTGTGATTCATCTGAAAACATCAAATAAATAAGTGCAAAACATGCTAACTTATGGCATCAATATACATGCTACAGAGCAAGCATTTGGTTGCATGATAAATGATTCAAAAGTCTCTTTGATGCCACTTTCAGATCAAGAGCTTCAACTTAGAGTGCACACAATGCTGAGGGGAAGCAATGCAACAAAACAACATGACCACATTTCAAAAGACACGTGACAAATACAGCAACATGAGACCAAGCAGGACAAATCATTGTTGTGAACGAATGATTGGAGCTTAACCTGAATGGCCAACAGAGGGAGCCACCTAAACACCAGAGAGAACTTTGCTATGACAGAGTTATAAGTTGAAAAACAATAAAACGCACACCAGCAGCACACAGATAAAGATTTACAGTCAGACCTTTTCAGTATCTTTTATTGCAAATCTACTGTTGACACTGGTTTACCTGCTTTTTTGTTAATTTACCGCAACAAAAATGCAGTATGACGGTTGCCCAAAGGTTGAATTTACATATTTGTATCTTAATTGTTCTTTGATACATATGTCATTGTATGTACACACTTATTTTGATGTTATACAGCATGTTTATTGTACTGAAAACTGATATAAATGACCTATATACATATGTATAAGTTTCAATATTCAGATCTGACTGTAAGACATTTCCCACAACAGACATGCGCCCCCATGCGCATGCCATTTAATGTTCTGCAAGACAGGGCACTGTTAGGAGTGACGGACAGACACAAATTGGCTTTGTGTGCCATTCCAGCAACCATGCAGAGCAACACAAAAAATATGCCACCTGAAGGAGGAGAGAGGGATGTAAGAAAGGATCAAAGTAACCGAGACAAAGAAAGAGCGCGAAAGAGACGCGCCACGAACGGCGATCCATGACAAAAGATAGAAACAAGAAAAAGGCGGGGAGGTTGTGGGTGGCGGAGTGTTTTTCTTCTGTTCACCAACGTTTTTATTTCCTCTTTTTTCACACTGATGTGGTTGACTGTGGTCGGCTGTTCCACGGCCATCTCCATCTCCTCCTCCCCATCATCTTCGTCATCTTCATCAAAGGGGTTTGAGCCCACTGGCGCTGTGTTAGTGGGCACAGTCAGGCTGACAACATGGGACACAGTGAGAGATCGGTTGTTGACATGCACACACACACACACAAAGATACACCTGTGACATAAATGACCTGCTGTGGACATACTTACAAACGTAAGCATACCCGGCTAACAAGTTCGTGCCTTAATTGTGGCTTTGTTTCACAAGATAGATGACCTAGTAAATATTGTATAACAGGGGTCTTCAACGTTTTTTAAACCAAGGACCCCTTAACTGAAAGAGAGACGGAGCAGGAACCCCCTACTACATATATTGTATAAAAGGAAGTTGCATATTAAACTGGGCCTACAATAACGTGTAGGGCGGCGTCAAGCCTTTAGAAATACCTTTTTTGCATAGAATACTAAGCTATTAAAATAATAATTGTTGGCATGATTTTATAAATCATCTTTTATTGTTACACACAGACGTGGCACAGTGAATCCTTAGGATGAACTGTATCTGTGAATGGCTATCTTAGTGACTACCTTATCTATAGGCCAGTAAGCCTATCATCAGTGGAGATTTATATTTGCTAATAATATGTTGGATTCATGTTAAGACGTTTCAATTTGGAGGCCCCCCTGCAGTGACTCTGACGACCCCCTAGGGGTCCGGGCCCCATGTTGAAGCTCTCTGTTGTATAATAAGCCTGAGTAACATCAAGAAGATACTACAACCAGTCAACAAAACAACTGTGTTTCAGACTAAACAGCTAGAAAAGACACCATAACAACAATTTGACTTGTTTTGGCTCGAGTGCTTCCACTCACACAGGTGATGTTCATCATAATTAACACAAATCTATAAAAACATCAATAAGACACTTTCTATGAGTGTGACACATCAAACACTTGATTGTCAGCTCTGGGTTTGTGTAGATACAAAAGCTTTCTGCAGGAGTCACATGAGGGTGGCTTACTTCCTACAATTGTCACTTTCTGCATCAAGGAACAAACCTTGCAACAGCCTGTGTCAGAGGAAACATAGGGTTTCTACTCCCTGTTTACAGACTTATTGGACCGTGAACAGCAGTAGCTATATCAGTTGGCCCTTGAGAGTGTGAAGCAGAGAAATGTGAACGCCTTTGTTTGCATAGTCATGCCATGCTCTCTGAGTTGAGCCTGAGGAGTTGTTACACCAAACACTGCTCTACTGAGACTCTGGCAAAATGTAACTGTGGATGGTTTCAGTCAACAAACAAACCTGACCTTATAACTATGAACCAATCAAAGGGCTGTATTACTGTCTTAACCGGTGGGTGTTAAAACCATGTTTAATCAAGCTTCAGACAATCGAAAAGAGCAAATAAGTGACACGGCTTTCGGATGCTGATAAAAAACTACTTAATCTACAATCAAAATAAGGCACCAACCTTCACAGGTGGAGTCTTTGTTTGGCCCTCAGTGCTCTGTGACTATAGAAAGATAATCTTAATTGTTTCAGATTTAACCTATCCAGATCCTATACATAAACAAGACCCACCAGTTACGCCCAAAGATGTAGGAAATGACAGGAAAACAATGTGCTGTAAATGCAGGATGGGGGAGAGGCAGTCAACATTCCCAAGTTCAGAGGTCAAATGCTTTCCGTGCCTGACATTCCCTTTGTTGACTCCCCTGCACACTTCTCTAGTGCTCTCATGATTTCGGCATGTACACACCATTTCCTACTGATGTCTGAATAAGGGGAGATTTGCCAGAACACAGGACAGGATAATCACGACAAGCCTCACTTAAAATTCTGAACAATAGATATGACACACGTAGCAACTTCTACAATTAGCCCAACGATGCAAAACTGTAATTAGCTCTTTCACCGAGATGACGGATGCATGAGAAGTTTTTTATCTTAATCAGATCAGTTTGTTGTCATTTCCATTAAACCACTGTTATGTCCTTGGTGCTGTTGCCACAACACCAGAGACAAATATCTCTGCAGGGAACAACTAAGTTCCTATCTTATCTTGTCTTAAAAAGATTACACCATGCTATTAGAAACTGCCAATCAAACATGAAGCGTCTCTAAACCAGTCCAAACCAGTCTTATTACATTTTACATCATTAAAAACTTTTTTTGTTGCTGACATTTTACTTCAATCTCAAACAAGTTTGTGTGTGAATTATACTTTTTCTGTCATAAAAAAAACATGTTATTTAACTGAACTTTCATTTAATATTTTCTTTTAATCTTTGTGTTAATCACAAACTTGTTCAATCCAGGTGCAGGTGTTTGTCTTGAACACTAATCCGGCCTTCTTTAAACTTCCCGGTACCAATATTCATGCCATAAAAGGTCTCCATGTGTGTGAGTAATATATTTCCATCTTACTTTTTTGGATTGCTTTCAACTATGTACCAGCCGACTCGAGTCTCGTGGGGATGAATTCTTTCCCAACAAACTGTAACTAAATGTTTACAGTTGCCATGGAAACGGCGGGACAACTAGACGTCACTCCCGGAGCTTCCCCTATGTAGCATTTTACAAGCATTCCTTAAGAGGAAGACACCATGTGTGGTGCGCTGGATTATATCTAATGTGGGGAGTTTGGATGAGGAAGACAAGAGAGCGAGTAAGGGAGTGTGTTTGAGTGGCCATTACAAACACATACTCAGTTTTCTGTGCGTTTACTAGAGACAGTAAAAGTGAGTCAGTGAGTGACCAGATGTCTACCTGCTGCTGGTCTTGGCAGGCTGAACTGGCTGATCTGATCCAGTTTGACTGATGCCCGTCAGTGTGACGCCCTCTGATGGCTTCTTCTTTTCTCGTCTGCTGAGGGTTCGGTTCAGGTCTATGGACCAGTCCTGGTAGGCACATACACGCAGACACACATTAGAGTCAAGTATTACATCTACAACTGTGCCAAACTTGGCCAAATGAGTGGTTGAGCTTGGTTCAAAACATGCCTTCAGGGCTAGTAGTGGGAGAACAAGTCACAGGCGTGTGCACAGCAATATACACACACTTCAACACAGTCCAGAAATCTGTGAGACATTTCTCAGGCCGTGACACTGACTCTGGATTTCGAATCTGTACATGCATGTGTGTTTATACAGTCCAGTGCAGGCCTGATAAGATGAGAGACACAACCATGTACAGTATCCATCACCTGTTGAAAGAAACAGAGGACCAAGGAGTCTCCCCTCCACCAGAGGCTGACCAGAGAGAGTGGAGCAAAAGAGAGACCATAACAGCAACACAGTTATAGAAAAGACTTTTCTTTTGGTATACAGATATAGTTACAATTTTGTTAAATTCCTGGACTTTTAGTTTCAGTAGAAATTTCCAGTATCTATCACGACATGGCAGCATGATATCAAATGTTGTGTTGGAGCTAGATGTCTCAAATAAATGATCAAACTTAAGAGACCAATCGTAATATCCCTCTATAGTACTAGAAATTATATATTACACTAGTAAGTGTGAGCTCTGAGATTTACAAAGTCCTTGTATGACCCCTCTGATGTCTCAGGCCTCTCAAACTTTTAAAGATCAAAAGGTCTTTCTGTCTGGCTCATGGCCTCTGAGACTCTGTGGCATTGCTGAGCCATGGTAGCTTCATGTGACATACTGCAGGGTTAGCATGGACAGAATAATGAGTGGAAGGGCCAAGAACCTTGAATACAAGACACAAACACAGCCACCTCAAACACACACACACACACACACATAAATAGTAGCAGTAAGGAGTAAGAGTGTTATTGGAAAAAAAGGATCTCCCATTACGGCTGTTGTGAAAAAGAACAGCCCTCCCATGCAGAACTCACTACAATGGACCTTCTCTTAAAGGAGCGAGGGTGGGACCAGTCCAAAGTCTGTCAGACATGGGGAAAGGGAAGTAGGTGTGGAAAAGGGTTAATGTGAACACAGTCTAATTCTAAAGCTGTGGAGTATACACTGTAAGCTGTGCATATGTTAGTCTGTGAATGTAGCAATGACTTACACCAGAAAATTATTCTAGGGATTGCTAACATAACAGACGACATGAACTAAAGAGACGGTCGCTTGCAGAATAATCAAAATCTGAGTATGGTGTATTGTTTATGACTTATGTATTATTCATTCAAGTTTCTTTTGGATATCTAATATGTTGTGTCTCACTCGTTTCTGTTGTGTGTCTGTGTATTTTGTCACAGAAAAGATGTATTCCCTTCTTAAAAAGCCTTCCAAAACCCAAGCATTACTCAGAAAGAAAAACAGCCTGGTAACGATGGAAGTAGAAGAAAAAGCCCAATTGTAACCGCTATGCATGCAAGAGCACTCAAAACTATAAATTGTAGCATTGCAAGCACATGCAGCTTTTCTTTTACTTCCCGCCCTCTTTTTCTTATTTCACCTCCTGTTGGAAAGATGACATAAACTAGATTCCTCATTGCCTCTCTGACCGCTGAGGAAAGATTTACTTCCACACCTGCTGCCAAACAGCACACGTCAATGACAAGAATGACATTGGACATTAACCCCTGCTTGGGCTAGGTGTAACATTGTAAAAAGCTATTGCAATGCTGCCCTTGATGTTTTTTTTTCAGCACAACTATTCGTCAATTCCCACGGTCCTCTGTACTGATGGTTCCCACAGTTGGGCCTGGGAGAGCATCAGTGGGTCTTTAGGAGATACTAGCATCTCAAGATAAGGACTGTAATTAATTCATAATTACCTCACTAAATTATATATAAGGAATATTATATTGTCCTCAAGTCAGCAACAATAAAAATCCTTCCATAAGAGTAAATACAGTGAGGGACCATGACCTATGGATCTGTGACATGAAAACCTTTTGGGAACCCATTAAGAGCCAGTCTGGATGGTTCTCCTCCATTCCTCCTCTATCAAACATTTAGCCTTCATTCTCTTTTTTTTGTTAGTTTAAATCAAGGCTGTAGTACCTCAAACTGGGGCCAGTTCATTGGCATGCCGGGGCCGTGATTGGACCGGAACCATTTCAGGTCCTCTTCAGCATCAGTAGCAGAGACTGTGTCTTCCAGCGTGTGGTAGATGGTCTGGAATCTATGGAGACAATATTGTACATTATTTTCTAGGTGATAGCTAAAATTTCAAGCATCTCTCTCAGCACTATTCATCAGCTGCAACAGCTATATTTATGTATTCAGACATTAAATGGCCAGTCTGACCAATGATTGGAAAAGAGCTACCAATGTGACTGTTCTGTGTCTGACCTGTGATTGGATGAGAGATCCAGGTGCTGTTTAACCTCCAGCAGCAGCTCTCTGAAGAAACGAATTCGTTTGTCTTCAAACTGCTGCCACTGCTCAAACACCTGCTCCATGTTCTCCATGTACTGAGGGGTCAACTTGTCGAGTTCTTCCAGGGATTTCTCATAGCGTTCTTTAGTCTGGGAGAAAGGGAGGAATGAAGTAACAATTAAAACATATTAAAAAACATGAACATGAACTTGAAGATGTAAATGTACTTGATGATGTACTTGTGTATCTAGACCTCTACCAGTGCTGATGTCATTTTTTTTTTTTTTAAGCAGAGCTTACTCGAGTTATAATTAACTGGTCCAAAACACTCAGAGCCTGAGTTTTAACTGTAATCCACCTCAAGGTAGTCTTGAAAAATACCAGTTAACGAAACCAACAAAACTCTACGGCTACCAAAGAATAAAGGGGATTTAGCTCTTCCAGCCCAATTAAAGCCTTTAATAGGTTGGTGTAGATCTTATTTTAAAGCTAGATGGAAGGAAATTAAGCAAGCATTGGAAAAACAAATACCGTTAGAAACCTTTCTAGAAAGAAAACCCCACAATCTTGACGCCCCACCTAGTCTTTTTCCAAAGGAAGTCCTACCTTCTGCACCTCCTGCTGACACTTCTCCACCTTTTCCTGGAGCTTCTTTTGGGCTTCAGGGTTGTTGTTGCTCTCCAGTTTGCTGTTGGTCTCCCTGCTGGCTGCCAGCTTCTCTTCTTTACAGGCAGAGTGGTAAGACTTTTTCATCGTCTCCATCTGTGGATTCAACCGATAAAATAAAATACAGGCCATAGTGCCAGTCTTGTATGATAACGTAGAACAAACTAAGTGTGGAGGGGTAGAAAGAGCTATCAAAGTTTGGTGTCTGACACAGGAAGCTACATATTTTTGTGAATTAAGTTATTGGACAATTGCCCTGAATCAGTCACTAAAAGTTTTACATTTTTAATCCAATAACAACAATAACATCTTTAATCAAGATCATTGTTGTAGAGCCACCTTTTCCCAAAATGTGCATGCATGTGGCTGCCTCTGTCATTTTGAGGAAAGTCTTTTGATTTGATTCTCTCTTTGACAGTAAAGTTGATAACACTTGTTCACTTCTGTGCTGTGTGTAAAAGCCTGACTAAATGTGTGTCATTCGGCATTTTAGGAATCATTACAACTAATTTCCTACTCCAAGAAGCTTGGCAATTTGAGGCCCTTAGACACAAATGTTGGGATAAATGAATAACACTTCATATACAGAAACCAACTCAACATGGAAACACTAATGCCTGATAAGTTTGATGTGTGATGAATTTATGAGACAAACGCCTCTATCTCTCTAACTAGCCCTCTATCAGTTTGTTTGTATTGAAACTCCCAGTTATGAACTGAGTCAGCAAACTCATCTGTCGTGGTTTTATTTGAAGGAGTGTCTTGGTCTTTGCCTCGTGTAACTTGGGCCGAGGCCAGAGCAGCCATGTGATCAAGCCATGAGGTCATAACAAGAGGACAGTAGCCTTTCCTCCTCCCTAAATTGACAGGCAGTTGTGTGTCAATCCACTTAAACCCACGAGGGCTCAGGACTATGTGTCAAATACTGTATCCAGTTCAGCATATATGTGTCTATTATTGACATGCTGCCCATGTCACCCATGTCAGCTACTCATTTTCTAGACTTTCATTAGCCTCATTTCCTCTCTGCCCTCTACTCAATTTTCCCTGTCTGTCTGGCCAATCAATACATCAGTAGGGCTACAAAACTGTATAGTTCTGTCCTCGCTCAATGACAAGGCCAGGATGTGACCACCCCCTGGTGACATCACACACACAGGAAATGGGGGCAAGGAGCCTGGAGGTTGCAAAATGTTCAGTGGCTTTGAACATACAAATACTTGGATGTGCACGTTCTAACACGTGTGCGCAGAATCCGAAAGGAATGTGTGCACTGGCGGGTAAACAGGCTGCTGAAATGAAAGCAGTAGGAGGAAATGCACTGACCTGCTTTTGAACTAAGAGATGCTAGTCTGTGTGTTTCCTTCCCTTCTACTGACAGTCAAAAAACTACAGGATGCAAATACTGGCTGCTAACATTGGCACACTGTGGCTGTGTTTGGCAATAGATTCTTATTCAATATCAAGAGGTTGCAAGTGTGGTTCTGCTCTGTTGTGTTGAGTAAGCAGGTAGTCATGGAGGGAAAACAATAGTCAGTAATGTGTAATCATGTGAACTGGAGGGAAAAATTGATAGTTATGGCTGTAATCAGTGACTTGCTTGTGGCAACTGCTTATAGTTTAAAACACATTCAGTGGGAATTACTTTAAAAGGTGCTACCACTATACTACACACCATACTATTTTAGTATCCAGTTTGAAATCCACACCTCTTTGAGTTTCTTTGCCCAGGGTTTCTGAGCCTTGCGGAAGCCGTCATCAGCCTCTTTAGTCTCTTTGAAGCCGCCGATCATCTGTTTATGGTAGGAATCTCTCTGCCAGTTCTTCAGTTTCTCATAGTCTTCTCCCATCAGTGCTGATTTCACCTCCATGTGGAGCTCGCTCACCTTCTCCGCCTCAGTGCACAGAGCAGACCACGCCTGCTCTAACGAACCATACTGAGGGCCTGAGGGAAGAGTTATTTACCTGTTAGTGACTGTGAACGTCATGCTTCCAGGGATAATGGGAACATTCATCTGTTTTTCCAATGATGCCAGTGCATTCATGTCATAATATTATTGCCCGGCCCTAAGAAAGCAAATAGCACAATCCCTGGAACTTTTTTCCTACTGGATTCTGGAAATTAAAACTGCTATACACAATCTAATATGGAGGTTTTTTTGTTTTTTTTAATACTCCTACCTTTTTCTATGAGTTGCCGCCAGCGCTTCCCCCATTCTGTGAGCTGCTGTGCGTAGGACTTTTCAATACGTGCACGCTCATGAAGACAGCTCATCAGATCATTACACAGTCGGTTACCATCGTCTACCCGTTTTACTGATCGTTTGTAGTTACCAACCTAAGAACCAGCAACAGACAGAGAAAACAGTAAGATAGTTGAAAAGGAGCTTGAACATGTTAGTCATGGCTATGGATCGCACTAGATTTCCATGGGGCATTGCTCTCTGAGGGGAGTTAATTTATTTACAAAACACAGAATAATTCACAGGAGCATTGTTGTGTTGCGTTGTGGTTACGTTTTTATACTCACTGGATTTATTTTAATTATGTCAGATGTAAACATCTCAACACAGCAGTTTTCAGCAACACAAAAATCACTATGTCTAAAGTGTAAAGGAATTCATGCGTCTCACCTCCCAGAAGCTATCACTGGCGACATCGATCATGGAGTCATCGTAGGAGCCCGACATCGCTGCTGCCCTAAGTTACACTCAAGTGTGTAGGGCCTGGAAACACATAAAAACAAAACAAGTGTCAATGAATGAATGTGATTAAAACTCCCTTTTAGTTCACCTCTGTAATAGCAGGCTCTGTAGTGAACGAAAGGCTAACGTGCTGAAGGATTCAGTGTTTTTAGCTGAGCTGGACCAGAGAATATTCGGTTAAAATAGATAGTGATGCCATTTTGCCCTCATTGTTGGTCACGTTTGCTGGAGGTGATGTAATGTAGTTTTATGTGGAGTGAGCACTGCGCCGGACTTCGTTTGAAAATATAGCCTTTTAAATGCTAAATTGCTTGTAAGGAAATAACCGGAGAAACAGGCGAACCAGCTTTAAAAGTCACATGCTTTCCAATAAGTGCTGTGCGGCGGATCCAATTCACGCCGATGTAAAGAGAGGTTCATGTGGATTACGAAAAGTAACTGATAAATATTTAAAGAAATATGTAGCCTGGGAAAACCCTGACGAACTTCCAGCAAATTTGAGATTTGCTCTGCAAGTCCGTCTGGCCAAGAGCCCAATCAAGCCCATTTCCAATTTTTCCCAAATCGAGACACCAATCACAACCGTTGAGGCGGGCTTTACACGATGACGATAGCGCAGCGACAGCAAGCAGCTTTTTGTTTACATTCATTGTGGCTACCTTACATGACGGCCACCGAAGAGCAGCAACCCGCTGATGCCGCTGTCGCTGCTACGTCACCCGGATCGTTGGTCTGATTGGTTGAAGGACTATCCGATTGCGCCCAGAGGCATTTGAGCGGCGTCCGGAAATGAGCTGTGAATGAACCTTCCCCAGACCCACTCTCAGTTACAACTGAGAAGGGTCTGGTGTCAACCAGGCTAAGAAATATGTCAAACTGAGAATGAAATTTGGTGTGGTAGTAGCACACATATGCATCTATATATAATACATCTTATAAACATGTATTATTTAACTTTTTCCAGGGTAAGCTTCTCAAATACAGCATGGAATGAGCCAAGATTAGAGACAGTGGACTTATTAAATATATACAAAAAAGAGAAAGGGAAACGTTCTTTATACGAAACCAACAGCTGAAGGACAACATCGAGAGCCAACATTATCATTCTGTCACAACAACATACCTGTCACTGATATGAGGGTGAATACTGTGACCAAGAAAAGGAATAGTTCAGAGAGGAGTGATACTGAGAGAAATGAAAGGGGAAGGGGAGTGAAAGAAAGTATGTGATCTGGTTTGATAATCTAGGCAGCAGGTGGGTGTTTTCATCTATTTCTATAACCTCACAACCCGTGACACACAACAAACTGAAACCCCAGTGGTTGCTGCTGGCACACAGAGTCTAAACTATTTTGTGTGTGTGTGTGTGTGTGTGTGTGTTATTTTGAGCGAGAAAAAGAAACTGTCAAGAAGCACACAGCGGGCAGCTTCCGTTTCCTTCAGATGAGACGGGTACCACAGACAGTCCTCTGTTACTCTCCTCTCCCCCTCTTCTCTCCTCACGGCCATCAATTCAAACTCAACAGGATCTCTTTATTCATCCCCTCCATACTCTTCCTCTCCTTCCTTCTTCATCAGCCTGGAGCGTCTTCTCTCTCTACAGCCTGACTGGCCCCGTTCAGATCTAGTATCTTGTAACCATATTCAGATCGTGGTTATGTACAGCTGAGACAGACTGCAGTGGACACCTGGCATCAGAACTGGTCTAAAATGCATCTCAAGTGACCACTCAAGATTGGACTTTACTTTCCAGCTCGTCATTCAATTTCTCTCTCTCTCTCTCTCTCTCTCTCCTTTAAAAAGAAAAGAAACGCATAACAGAAACAAAAGGTTTTCAAGAAAAATATAAAAAAAAACGTATAAACAAAAAATAATAAATCTGCAGTCTATAAAATGACCTAGAATAATATTTAATGAATAAAAAGAGGGCCAAATGAAGACACAAAAGTCTCTCTTTCTCTATGACTTTTTAGACTAGTCGGATTCAATCATCATCAACATTATCTACCATAATACTCATCGCTAATCTGGAGCTGTCCACTGTGATCGTATCACACAAGATGCATTTTAGTGCCGAGAGTGAGCGCAGGGCCTCTTGCAGTTGAGCGAGACAGCGAGAGGATGACGGCTGGTGCTTAGTGTCTGTGTGTTGGCCAATGGTCAGTGGCCCGTGCCCTCGGGTGCAGGACTTGGACAGAGGGTAGTATTGTGGTCTGCTAGCTGGCGAACAATCCTCCCTTTAACTGTGTTTGTAGTTTACAATCCGGTCAGTCAAACAACCACACACAGACACACACACACAAAATCTAGAGAACGAAATCATTTTAAAGTGGATGTGGCAGCAAAGTAGGAAACGGAAAAGTTAGTTCATAACATTTTATCACTTAACTATAATTATTGTAGTCTTGAAGACCAGAAAAAACAACATTTGTTACATCACAAATGTGTAGCATTCAGTCAATACTATTCTACTAGGCTCTTTTTATTATTACATATTTAGAGCTGAAACAATTAGTGAGTTAATCGAAAATTGATTTGCAGCTACTTTGATAATTGGTTCCAGCATTTTCAAGCAAAAATGCCAAACATTTCACTGGCTCCAGCTCTTCAAATGTGAGGGTGTGCTGCTTTTCTTTGCAATATATGACAATTAACTGAATTTTTTTTAAAGTATTATTATCATTGTTATAATATATTGCTACGTCTCCCAGCTCTACTTGAATGTATTCTGTCAGATTTGAAATAATCTTGAATCCAAGAACTTCGGACGGACGGACGGACACACACACACACACACACACACACACACACACACACACACACACACACACACACACACACACACACACACACACACACACACACACACACACACACACACACACACACACACACACCTTTGAACATACAGGGCAAAAGCTCAGAGCTTTCTGTTGCTTAAAACCCTCACAAGCATTATAATATCAATATGAATGTGCTGTGTAGAGTGCCAGATATCCATCACAGTCTAATGCTGCAAGAGGTGTGTGTATAGATAAACCATGGAAGGCTTTTTCTCAGCATTAAAAAAAAAAAAAAATATCACACACTGTGCCCAGTCTTGTCACTGCTGCATTTCTCTACCAGCTGTCCATATTCTTCATTCACCGATCACTGCTGCAGCACAAGAGAGGGACACATGGAACGAACCACAAATATCCACTCTAAACATGGCAACAAGTCCTCTGACGTCAAACACTGCTGAGTACAAATTTCCACTGAAAGCATGACCACAGTAACATAAAAAAGGTACTTTAGTATCTTTAGTAACTTTAGTATCTGTAGGGCTGCAACTAACGATTATTTTAATAATCGATTAATCTGTCGATTATTTTTTTTCGATTAATCGATGAATCGGATTAAAAAACAAAAAAACATTAATTTACATCAACTCAATACATACTTGCATGCATGTTGTTTTAGTTAGTAGTTGTGTAAAGGTAAGTAACCCAAAGAGCAGATACAGACCCCCCCCCCCACACACACACACACACACACACACACACACACACACACACACAAAGCTTATTCATCAAATTATTACCATCATTGTAGTAAGTGCAAGTTAAGTTCATTTGTACACCACATTTAAACACAGCTTAAGATGACCAAGTGCTATAAAAGAACTTTAAAATGAAATTAAAAAGTACAACACACACAAATATATTTGTCAACAATAACTGATATGGGACAAAGCACAGAATATATACATGACAATAGATTGAAAAATAAATGGGCCAAAAAAGGCGAGTGAATAAAAACTTTAGTTAGTCTTTAGTCTTGCCTGCTTTACTACTGTTATTAACGAGCTAACGCTAGCTTGTCATGCTTGTCAAGCTGAATAACGAGTAAACACCAGCACCAGAAGAGAGACGTTACGTTCCTCACTTCAAAACAGAACAGAAGTAGGATTGTGTAGTGACTTTACCCTGCTGTTGAACTCCCTTCCTCCTCATCAAGGACTCCAACATGTTTACGTTTTAGGTGCTGAATCATCACCGCGCCCGTGCCATGCCGTGTCGCTTTTGCTTATCTTGCAATTAACATGTTTTCGATTTATTTAGTGTGAAATGCTCCCACACGTTGGATGACTTAGGTCGTACTGATTTCTCTGCCTCCGCCATGTGTTTCAGAACAACGTTAAGGGTCTCTCCGGTCTCTCTCCGTATTTCCTCTACTCCGCTCTGCTCTTTTTTCTTTTCTTTCGCTCTGCACCGCTCCGCACGGCACTCAACTCAATTGCTTTTATCTCCGCGACTGAGTGGCGCGTCGCGCGACACAACAAATCGATAATGAAATTCGTTGCCAACTTTAATAATCGAATTTTATCGATATTATCGATTCGTTGTTGCAGCCCTAAGTATCTGTGTTCCTTTTTTGGGCACACACCAGAATCAAACATCACATTGCTTTTGACTTTTAACCTTGTTATCAAGAATGTGATAAGATATTTACAGGACGGCAATGTGGATCAACTAAATGTAAAGTAATGTAGCCATGAATAAACTGAACATTTAAACTATATCATGAAAACCCATGTTTTCTAGTCTCATAAAATTATCCGGTGCAGTATCATTCAGCTTTTCATCAAGGCATATGTTTTGTAGTCCTTAGATCTAGATATGGTTTTCTAATCAAGTGACTTAAAAACACAAGAACAAATGACCTTTAATTGCCAAAATGTCCTAAGCTGCAACATTGTATTGGGAATTCCTTTGTCACAAAAGCTATTTCCCTGGCCTAATGCAATCAACAGCAAACAGGAACAACCATCTGCACACCCTTGGCTCTGTAGGACATGTGTTGGGACTGTGTTGAACAATTGAACGCAGCTTGACCCACAACTGTAAACAATGCTGTTGACTAAGGCCAGGTCTGAAGTCCATTTAATCTGCCAGACTACTGGAGAACACTGGGAAATCCAACTCTGTGTGCTGGTATGCACGACCAAAAGCACACGGGAATGAGGACAATTTGTTAAGGATGTAAAATGGAGAAATTACAGTCTCCAAATTTGAAGAGACAAATAAACACATAAAACAACTTTCTTGCTACAAATGCATGATTTCATCATAGTGACAGAAACTTGAACACGGGTTCTTAGATTACAAGCTTAGTGATTACGTAATCAAACATAACAGAGATATCCACTAAAGTATGATAAGTAAATGCACTGAGTATGCTGGAATTTGGTTCCTGACGACAGCCTTAAGATAGAAGTGAACGAATGCATTCCTCAATGCTACCATGCCTAAACTGAACCTTGGCATGTTAAGCAACTTCCCACACTGTCACCACTCGTCTAACCAATTTTACAAAGTTGTATCGAAATAGTGGTATTTTGTTGATTTGTGAATGATTCAGAGCGATAGCTGCATGGGACCGGCTGCAATCTAAATGGCGGAGGAGAGGCAGAAAGTGAGAAAGCAAAAGCAAGAGATGACCATGTGTGTTATTAAAAGCACATGGAAGCTTCCAGTAATATACTGTTGGAAATGGACATGGGGCAAAACAGGCCCTTGTGTACAAGAGCATATTCTTTCCCACAAAAAACATAGCAGACTGTCTATTCACCCTGTGTTTATTTTTTAGAGTGCTCTGTGGGTTGTCACACAATAACAGTGTCATGAATGGGGCTGAGGAGCAGGAAACAACAGGATACACACAGACAGAAATGAGAGCATACACAACTGACAGGCACAAGCATACCTGCCCTGAAGCTGTGAGTGCTTTTGTCAGTGGGTAAAAAATATAATCAGAGCGTCAGGAAACTAACCTGAGAGGAATTCTGTCACAGACTGCACACAGACTTCATAAAATCCTTTTTTTAAAGCACATGTCACCCATAAAGATGTGAGAGGTTGTGTTATTTAAACGGTAGTGATTGAAGCAGGTCACTTCAGAATAAACGCTTATCAGCAGAATATAGCAGCAAGGACATCGGCAGATGAATGTCACACAATCTCAATATTTCGTTCTGCCTCAATCTGTCCGGCCTACTAATCAGCAACTGCTGGAGAGGGGAAATGTGTGTACAGTAAGTGGATCTATACTGAGGGTTGCTGTGTCATATTTAAGATTTGTTAAGATTTGACTGGCCGCCGGTGTTAGCCAGTCTGCTAATTTTCAACTGTAGTCCTAGGTACCTAGAATTCAGTTTCCTGTTAAGTATTGAGACCTCCAAGTAGGGCTGGGCAATATGGAGAAAATCAAATATCACGATATTTTTGAC
Source organism: Sander lucioperca (assembly GCF_008315115.2). Lineage (NCBI taxonomy): Eukaryota > Metazoa > Chordata > Actinopteri > Perciformes > Percidae > Sander > Sander lucioperca. The sequence goes on along the minus strand of NC_050192.1, from coordinate 7,823,158 downwards.
CAAACACCTCGATTTCGATATTGCAACGATATTGTAGTGTTGACTATTCATTTTATATCTATATACCAGAACAGTCTGGTAAGTTCAAAGAAATGACATTACTTTACTGTAATGCAGCCTTTGAAACCAGGAAAAGACTAAACTTAACATTGCAATTCTTCAAAATCTAAGACGATATCTAGTCTCATATCACGATATCGATATAATATTGAAATATTGCCCAGCTCTACCTCCAAGGCTTGTCTGCATGATTGTCAATGTAAGCAAGCAGCAACACCGCTTACAGGTTTTGTCTGAATGAGAACGCATGACTTACTTCGCCAGGGTTTTAAATACAGGAACTGATAGCTCCCTTTCTTTCCAGCTGTTATGGTTTAGGAGAGACACTATTTGTTTGCTGACCATTACAGCTGAAAAAATTAGTCAATTAATCGATTAGTCGAGAGACAGAAAAATCATTTGGAACTATTTTCATAGTCAGTCAATCATACAAGTCATTTTTCAAGCAAAAAGACATTTCCTTGTTCCAGTTTTTTAAATGTGAGAATTTGCTCCTTTTCTTTGTCTTATGCAATAGTAGTAGATGGCTGCAACTAAGGATTATTTTCAGTATCGATTAATCTACAGATCATTTTCCCTATTCATTGTTTGGTCTATAAAATGTCAAATCAGCAAATACTGAAAAACATTTGTTGACGTCTTAAAATGTCTTGTTCTGTCCAACCAACGGTCCAAACCCCAAACCATTTCTGCCTAGAACGATTCATCGATTAATCATTTCAGCTCTCAAGTTCTCTGCTTTAAGAATTGCAACGGGCATTTTTCAGTACTTTCTGACATTTTATAGACCAAACAATTCATCTAGAAAATAATTATCCTCAAATGAATCCATGATGAAAATAAGTTTTAGTTGTAGCTCTACTGACCATTACTTGATTATAAAAAAAAAGAAGACACAGTAACGTTCAACTCACTAAAATCATCAGTACACATGCTAATCATGGGGATGGAGTGTGATTAGGCCCTTTGCAACATAACAAGCAAGCTTAAAAAAAAAATACTCCTGCGCGGGCTGCGCTCTACTTTGCCAATGCCTTAATCATATGAAAATTGCTTATCTAAGCAGGGGTGATTTTTTTGTTAGTTTCCATTTCCTTCCTTTGTTGCATAAAACGCCGGCAATATCTTGCAGGCAGGGAGAGCAGCTGAGTTGATCTTTCCCTTCAATATTGCGGTTTCACAGCAGGACATTGCTAAATCCCGACTGGGCTTTAAATCATTCCTTTGCTTCTTTTTACTCTTGTTGCACGCAAGCTTGAAGGTCAAAAGTTTCCATGGCAATGGCAGGTCATGACCTTGATTTTCTTTCCCTGTCAGTCATTCACCTCTGCCCTGCTTCCTCGTGTGAGCTCAACAGCTGCAGGGGACTGCTGATCTCACAGGAGTATGGCCTTTTAAATGTGGAGCCTCTCACTCACTCCCACCAATCCAGCCTTTATAGAGAGATCACTGACAGAGCTTCATGCTGTGGTTAAGAGGTTCCAAAACACCATACAATGAAACCGTTGGTCCATCAACACCAGGTCAACTGTAGCCTCAACATAACTGACCAGTTCGCCTGCTCAAAAAACCCTTGCTCCAAGGTCAGGGAGAAACAATGGTATTTGTTCCACACTTTCAGGCATTTTCCACTGGACACGCCAGCAGCACAGAGGAACATAGTGGAGGGAAATTCAGTATGACATGACAGGGAAAGGGGGGATCCTGACGTCACCGACGAGCTAATTCTGCACCTTTTCCTGTGGAAGCCCCTGTCCTGCAGGCAGAGTCTCATGTGATGCATTTAAAGCTGCAGACCTTTCATGAAAGTGCCATGAAAAAAAGTCATCTGCTAACCCTGTGACCTTTTATGGTGTCTTCTATACTGCATGTGTGCACATTTAGCAATTATCTCACAAAGACAGAAATCACAGAAGAACCCAACATCTGAGGCGCTTTACTGCATTAAAGATGGCCTGTGAATAAGGGATGCAACTTCAAAGCTATTTTTATTATTATCAATTCATTTGCTGATTATTTTCTCGATTAATTGTTCAGTCTATTAAATGCCAGAAAAAATGACCATTATTATTTCATGAAGCACAAGGTGACATCTACAAATGACCAACATTCCCAAAACCCAAGATATTCAATTATCAATGGTATAATATAAAATACTGTATGGAAAATGAGTCACACTGATAATTAACAATATTTGGTCTATATAAATTCACAAAATAGAGAAAAATAAGCCCATTACATTTTCCAAAACTCAAGATAACTTTCATATTGCTTTTTTTGTCTGACCAACAGTCCAAAACCTAAAGATATTCAGTTTATCATCGATTCGTTCCAGCATATATTCACATTTGAGAGTGGAAACCTGTGATTATTTGCCATTTCTGCTTAAGAAATGACTTTAACGTTCAATCAATTATCAAAACATTTGCAGTTTAACCATCTGTCGATCGACTGATCTATAACAGCACATTTAGCAAGTTTGGTGATCAGATCTATGATTAACTTAACAGTCTTTCTGCTTTCTTGGATTCTTGCTTTGGTGGGAGTAGTAGATGTTCACTCATACTGACAGGCTACATGATTACATTATTTGATTAAGCTTAACGACAGCTCATATCCCTTTAACTGCTTAATGTGTGCTCTTGGAGAATACACCAATAAAGACCCCTCTAAATGGAGAGCAGTGCCTTAAAACTAAATTGAAATACCCATTCTAAGTTTAGCTCAGTTCTGTGACGGAGCCATTAGTTCACATGGCCCCCCCAGAAAAAAAAAAGGAACCACAGAACTTTCACTACTGCTTTACCCTGGCAACACTACACACCCAACAAACATAGATAACAACCAATCCCCCTTGCTGTCACTAGGCATGTCTAAATACTCAGCTGCATGACTGTTATGACTGATAACTTCCACTGATTCACAAATATCATGAGTACAGTATGTCCTGTTTGTCATGCTCAGAAATAGGTTGTAAGCTTCCTGCTTCACATGATTAATAACCTTGTGTTGACAAGGATTTTACTGTAAATTATCAGAATATTACAGCCACCAACACCCTACGTAACTTTAATGTGCAGTACAGGATTTAGGACTTAAATTGGGAGGTTATGGAAGGCCATTTTCGGCAATCTGAGGAAAAAACGATCCTATAAGTCATTATAATGACAAACCTCAAAATAATGACCTAGTATCTCAAAATAATGACTTGGTATCTTAAAGTAATACGTTTGTATCTTAAAATAAGAGCTTTGTATCTCAAAATAATGACTTAATTAGTATATGAATATATTTCTCAAAATATATTAAGTGAATATTTTGAGATACTAACTCATTATTTCAAGATACTAACTCAATATAATGACTTAGAGGATTTTATTTTCATCACGTTGGCTGAAATGGGCTTCCATAGAGAACTAGCTGGCACTGCGCAATTTAGAACACTGCCTGGACTGAACACGAAGCATGGGAAACAGGCAGTCTGCAGGAACTAAGTCATCTCTCTCCATAGAAAATGACAAAATTATGTAATGTTGTAAGTTAAGCATGCAGGATGATATGACATGGACCAGGGAGTTATCTTTACTGGCGAAACCTGCCCCGCCCTTCACCACTCCAGGCAATGAAACACTAGTCTCTCCCTGCGAAAACTAGAAAGCTGGGATAAAACATCTTGAGACAACTAACGTTACACGAATTAACCTGGTTCATAACAACCAAAAGTCCGACATAAATTACAGTGCCATTTTGTAAACTACCTACTAACGTTACGACCAAACAGGGCTAACGTTAGCTTTAGAATTCTTTGGACTTTCGATAACAGTTACCCTGAAATACCCAACTTAACGTTACTGCAACCGTGAGACTGTCAATGGTAAACTAGTTAACGTTTAACTTTAATTTTATAACTTATTACACACCTGAGATCGCTAAAGTACTACCGATATTGTAGCTTTTACTAAATTAAATCATTTAAAGTTTTTACGACAGCTATCAACCTCCTCCCATCGGGAAGTAACGTTAACTAACTTTAACGTTAGCTCCTTAGCTCAAATGTTAACAGTTAGCGAATTAGCCACAGCCCCTTTAGTAAAAAGTTAAAAAGTACAACGTAAAAGTCTAAGCTTAAGCTTACCTGGCACAGGTTTATTCCTCTTGACGGTTTAGTTTTAATTGAATAGTTAATTATTTTGGTGGTGCAAATTTACAAATCTTTTCGCCCGTTTTTTTGCTCAGCAGCGGCACCATCGACCGACTATCTGACACAACCGTCAGTTAGCCACAGTGACAGTACGGCACGGAACATCCGGTTAATATTTTCAAAATAAGACCAGCACCGAAGGGTGGAAAATAAATAAAATCCTTACTACGTTATGTCTCTACTCCACTACATTTAAGAGGGAAATTGTGTACTTTACTCCACTTTTTTCGACAGCTTTTGTTAGTTATTTTGCAAATTGAGCTTTTACATATGATCACTTTATAAATGAAATTACAAAGTAATGCATTAGTAATAATAATCAAATAATATAATCGATGATATAACTCTGACATGGATCTTTCTGAATGACTTTTACTTTTTGTAATGGAGTATTTCTAAATTGTTGTATGGCTACATTATTTAAAGCTGCAGTATTATTATTATTATTTTTGGCGTCATTGGGTCAAACATCCATAATAATCTTTCAGCATGTTGTAATTCAAGTGGTCTGAGAGAAAACTAGACTTCTGCACTTCCTCTTGGCTCTGTATTCAGGCCATCAGACTTTGGCCAAAGATTCTCTATAACTTCTAAACCATCTCTGCTTTGGCCAATCACAGGTCATTTGAGAGAGAGAGAGAGAGAGAGAGAGAGAGAGAGAGAGAGAGAGAGAGAGAGAGAGAGAGAGAGAGAGAGAGAGAGAATAACCATGATGTCAGACTATAACAACACCTTGGTAGACAACTAGCAGTTGAATTGAGATATGTTAATTGCAATATTTAAGAAAGGTTAGCTTCATGTAAACTATGGAGAGGCCTGGCTGTCTGACGTCACATCCTTTAAAAAGTTTTTCTCACTTTATCCTGAGGCACCCCACTATGATGTCTGGGGCCCTAGACAGGCTTCTAGGGGGCGTCAGTAAAATAAGGATTAGTTTGATTTCTCGTAAACTCCATAAAAGTAAGGCCCCTACCTTCTAGGTGATGTTGTGCTAGTGGTGCATATAGACCGACTGACACTTGGAGGGTCTGGGGTAGTTGCCTGCTTGACAATCCAGTCTTAATTAAAGTTTTAAATATACCAATCTATGGCAATGGAGTTCATAAATCCAGAGGTTATGTGTGCCACAGGTCATCTAAAAGTTAAACAATAAAGTTATTGAGGCACATGTTTAGCTACAAACTAAAGTGGTGTTGTAAGATAGCTTGTTTCCACATGCAAAAACATATCAAGCAAATGATAATGACAAACTCAGACTTAGGCCCCTTTTTTGAAACAGAGAGTTAAAACCGTCTGGTTCTCGTCATTAACCTCCTTTACTGTAAATATAGTCTTTCTTTACTCATGCAGAAGCCATAAACTAATTCTGTAATCTGAATGGAGATATATCTAAACATATATTTAAAACAGTATAACTTAATTGCTATTTTTGCATCATCACATGAGGTTAGAGAGTACATGAGAAACTGTCCATAAATGAGAACAAATCTTTCCCTTAACTGGGACATAAACACTAAATATTATAACTATTAACACATTTCTGTAAAATTCAGGACCAGCTCACCCATTTTACATAACCATATTTTCCCACTCTAAAATGAACTTGATGTATTGTCAGGGCAGCACCAACATAGATATTTTATTGAAAGGTAGACACATACTAAAAGGAAACAATACAATTCTCATACAGAGAGATCTCAGTACTGCAACGTTAAAAACAGAAAAGCTTGGTTTCATGTACACAATTTAAGCTGCACAGATTACGCAAAAAAAAAAAAAAAAAAAAAAAAACCTGCAGCGGGAACCTAGCCTCATGTCGGCCCAGTTCCTTATTTGACTGCTGTACACACCTCAGAGTTTGATTAATCTCTCAGTAAATTTGGTCTCTAGCACAGGAGGATGTGTATGTCTTCCTGCTCTGCAGATGGTTAGGGGAGGTTTGGTCAGAGATCACACACCAACACATCTATGGCTTACACACCTCGATAAGATGCTATTCTGCATGTAGTAACCGGCCACAAGAGGAAACAACAAGGTGGTGGGGGTGGGGTGCAAGTAACAGCAAGAACATAAGGCTTTTTTTTGGCTTTTGAGGGATTAGCCTCTGATTAATCTAAACTCCAGACAGATTAGATTCATCAAAGGCTATAGGGCCCCTTACCACAGAGAAGTGACAAGGAAACAAAATCATTACATTGCATAATCAATGAAAAATGTTCTGCCTGTTCTTTATTATACATCAAAAATCAACTATTTAATTTCACAAAGCACCAACTGGATTTCTTTATCAGAGTAGGGCTAAATGTTTTAGCATCAAGAGCTTGATTTAATCACAATCTGGTTGCAGAAATGTTTTCTCTGGAACCCTTTCACCACCTTTCTTTCATCCATTCACAGACGACGCCCCACCCCCCCTTTTTTGAAAGTAATTATTATGATAATCTTGATCATTGACCTTATCCTCGATTGATGGGTGAGCATTCTGATCCCCCTATTTTCTTTTAAATCACCGTTATCATTCCTTAAGTGATACATTCTTTCCAAATGTCTCCAAAAGCTCAAGCTGCATGTATCTGGTGACATTTAGTTTCAACGTAATACTGCAGAAAACTAAAATCTCAAAGCCCTACTTCTGTGTATCAAAAAGGTAGATACTGTATGTACTCATCATAGGTGTTTGAATATTTCAGTGCTAGCAGGAAATAAACAGTTGACAGCTAAGAATGCATACATTCCCAACACATATTATTATTTAAGATTTTGGATGTGCAGCAGCTACTGTATCAGTAGTCCAACTCAAAATGCATGTCTATTTAATATTCAAGCAAATATAAAGTAATAAACAGGGTTTAGCACTGAATACAATCAATCTTAATGGAACCCCCCTGCATATGTATACCGATACTAAACATAAAAACATTATTAAATTCTATTTTGGAATCTATACACATTAATTCTGCCTATAAGTATATTATATTATATCTGTATACCCTTTGTATTAGTCAGATCTGTTGTTCCTCTTTCTTTTCATTTTTTTCCAAAGCACTTCATCTCACAGAGCTTCTTCTTTTTAGCACCTGTGTGATGGGTGAAGTTAAAGTGTCAGGACTCAGTAATCATGCATAGATCAGGTTGTTGTAATCCTCCTTGCTCACGTTGGATTTTAATCCCATTTACCTATATAACATACAACGTGTGTAGTTGCCATTTTACCACCCCTAGCCATCCAAGGAGAGCAATCTTCTTTTGGAATTTCCTCTTCCGAGTTTCATTCACTTTTTTCTTTCTGTCATTAAGTTTTTTAGGAGGTTTTTCCTTATCTTCATAGGGAGCTTGGGCTGGGAGCTGCTGTTGTTGCTGTTGAGATATCGACCCCACCAACATAATGTCTACATTTGTAGTTACGCCTTCACACAAACAGCGACAACTGCCGACCTTTAAACTCTCCAAATATGACCGCAATGTTGATTTTCCTCCCCTTCATCACTAGGGTCGTCGCCCCCTGTGAACTCAGTCAGTGACATGTGGAGACAGGGACCAGTCTTCCAGCGAATAGCTGGGATAAAAAAAAAAAGTCTGGTTCTTTTTTTATCCCCGGTTGGTCCCTGTAATATTGTACAAGAAGCCATTAAGAGTCAGCAGCATCACCTCACTTCCAGGTGGCGGCAGCGGGGCGAACGCCTGCACTCCCCTTGGTGCCCCTCGTCCCCATGGACTGACTCGAGCGGCTCCGCAGGTCTCGCTCGGCATTCTCGCTCTGCGTCTGCTCCTCGTCATACCTGGTGACACGCAGAGGGAAGCAGAGACAGATAGACTGTTTAAACAGAATTCTTCACCTCTCTGGTACTTCCTGACAACATTCCTTCGATAGCTCGCTTGGTAGAGTGGAGGACTGTAGTGGAAATACCAGGCACATGATCCACATGATTGTCATTCTGAACTCGGTACTCCACCTACAAAATCAAACGAGTTGTGAAAGAGGTTGTCTGACAATAAGTGCCCCATTCTAATCACAATAGTGAGGGTAGTGTGTGCTTTAGCACCTTGTTTACACAGTCAAGTCTATGGAAACGCAATTCAGACATGTGGAGCCTGTCTGTTGATCATTCTTTATATCCCCTTCGATAGCTCAGTTGGTAGAGCGGAGGACTGTAGTGGAAATACCAGGCATCCTTAGGTCGCTGGTTCAAATCCGGCTCGAAGGAGTGACTTTTATATGTTTAAACCTATAGTCCACAGTCAAACATACAGCCATTGAGAACCTGAGTATAACCATTCTTACTGCATATGACATGTACATTAAACAATTAACAAAGTCAGTGATTAAATATAGATACTGTGCTCATTAAGCTACAGTCTGAATGAGCAGGTTTGGGGAGTATAAAACTTCATGTTATGACAGTATTTGTCATGTTACAGCTGTATTGCAGCGGATGAACAACAGGCATACAGTATGTATGTCTTTTTGTGACAATAAGGTGGAAGTCCACATGATCGTTATTCTGAACTCGGTACTCCACCTACAAAATCAAACGAGTTGTGAAAGAGGTTGTCTGACAATAAGTGCCCCATTCTAAACACAACAGTGAGGGTAGTGTGTGCTTTAGCACCTTGTTTACACAGTCAAGTCTATGGAAACGCAATTCAGACATGTGGAGCCTGTCTGTTGTTGCTCATCTGACACATCCCCTTCGATAGCTCAGTTGGTAGAGCGGAGGACTGTAGTGGGAATACCAGGCATCCTTAGGTCGCTGGTTCAAATCCGGCTCGAAGGAGTGATCCTTTTAGCTAGCATCATCTAAGCATATAGCCTCACAAAGCTGCTAGCATGTCTGTACACTCTTATTATTCATGTATGGCACTTTAAACTGTATCTCATGTTGCAGCAGTCACATGCAAAGTGTATGTATTATCTTACACAGCTACAGCATGTGTAAAACATCCATATTTGCCTGGCTGGTTCTGCTAAAGATAATGGAAAAAAAATACGTGGGGAAACAATTCTCAACAGCACAATGATAGAGACCAGGGAGAATAACAAGTGGATCAGACCTGGAAAACAACAAGTTAAAAGTTTGTCTAAACATATTTGCACAATTAATTATTGTGGAGAAAAACTTGTTTAAAGCTACATTGTTTAAGAATTACTCCCATCTAGCGTTGAGATCATATATCGCAATGAACTCTCTCTCGCCAAGCAGTATTGCAGCTACGGTAGCCTTCACGCTTCAAAAAGCGAAGGTGTACAAAAGGCCGTCTATCAGCCGTTGTTGTTGGAGTTTATGGATGAGTTCATGTCGAAGAGTGGCGTGGACGTGCGCTTCATACCACGAGCGGGCACGCGCGCCATCCGATGGAAAGGAGAGAGAAAGAAAAGGAGACTGCAGCGGCCCGGAGGATAATTAACTAGGTAGGATTTGTTGTGTGTGTCCAAAGAAGCTCCAATGTTCACTCTTTTTTCTGATGACGCCGGTCTCTTGCTCTTTTCAATATCCGTTTTCTTTTTCTGGGTGAAGAAGAAGACTCCTGTTCCTGAAATTTGGATTTTGAATACGTGTGGTCCTCCATGTTTCCTTCTTCAAACTTGCCGGGGCCGGGAAGTAACGATACCCATTAGCAGCAGCTGTGAGTTGAAAACGCGAAAGGCGCAGCAGTATAGCCTGTATGTCCCTTACCGGCTAACGTATTTCAAGATGGCGCATCATTATGGAGCATCTACCCCAGTTCATGCAATGAAAAATTCCAAGCTAATAGGAATACTTGAAATTGATGGTGGTGGTAAATATTCATGAAAAAGGACTGTTTGAGAAGTTTGTGAATGGGCAATACAGATTTTGATAATGAACAACTACAAACGTTACACACTGGGGCTTTAAGCTCTATATCAGATAGTTCACTAAGGTTAACAACTGTTTTGAGAGCGACAGAAAACTAGCATAGGCTGTCAGAGTTATTTAATGAAGTACTGTAATATTTCAGGAATATCTGCACCAAAAACATACTAATACTGCAAACACTAGAATCTTTGCAGGTGAAGACGGAGATATCACTATGTGATTAAAAGGAATTCCTTCGAGCCGGATTTGAACCAGCGACCTAAGGATGTCTGACGTAACCACTACAGTCCTCCGCTCTACCAACTGAGCTATCGAAGGGCAATGAGATTAGACACATACAACAAACTATATGTTGCCCAATCTCTCTGAGCCCCTACTTTGAACTGTAGTGTTGGTGTAGTGTAGAGAAGGCAGTAAGAGCCAGCTGAAGCAAAGAAAGACGGGTAACTTCCCTCCCTCTGGTTGCATTTACATAGACTCAATATGTAAACAAGGTGGTAAAGCACACACTACCCTCATTATTGTGTTTAGGATGGAGCACAAATTGTCAGACGACGTCTGAGTGTATTGCGTAAGTATGATCCACTGGTCTGTTAAATCACAACACCCACCCTTCCATAGGTCAGTTAGGTCTGTTAGGGCGGAGGGCTGTAGTAGACAGATCACCAGTTACAAACCTAAAGCCCCCAACTCCATCAACAACCTGTACCTGGCAAACATACTGAACGGATGTTACTGCCGCTTTAAAAGACACTGGTATGCGGGCCGATCCCTATAGCCCCGGACAAAAAGCTTTTGAAACACTCGCCTCTGGCAGGAGGCTGCGGTCTACCATGACCCAAAACCTTACGCCACAAGAATTGACTGCAGTGGGCCTCATCAACAAGCCCGGGAACCCCACTGACAGTCCCACCCATAGTCACTAACCTGACAAGGCACTAAACTGTACAGCCCTACTACTTTGATAATAATATTGATAATAGTAAAGATTGTAAGATGTAATGGATTTTGTTCCACAACACACAGTGAAAAGTAGCTCCTTCAACATGTTCCATAACATGGTTAAAAGCCATTCCTTTGCAGCAGATTTGAACCAGCGACCTAAGGATGCCTGGCATAACCTCTACAGTCCTTCGCTCTACCAACCGAGATATTGAAGGGCCTGAGAGCCTCTAAAAATAGACAACACATTGAGCTTAGTAACTGTAGAAGATACACTTTCATTTTTGACTGCTGTATTTAGCAGCTGTGTGACCTTACTTGGCTGTTAGAGGTTGCTGAGTTTGCCTGAATGTGAAAAGGTAGATTTTAATGTCACTCACAGGACTTGATAGTTGCCCAGGGCCTCACGGGGCGGGCTGCGATTCCAGCGGCAGTCTGGGATTTCCCCATTGGGCGTTACGATATTGAGGGTGTCGTTGATGAGGTTGTACTTCAGGATGCGGTCGTTGGCTGTGCTGGAGGTCAGCGAGGGAGAGGCATTGACCTGAGAATGACACAGATCAAAAGAAAGTGACATTTATATTTGAAGATGAGGTGGGATCCAAACAGGCATGAGCACATTGTTTCATTTCAAATTCTTCCTATCCCCATATAGAAGCTCTTATCAGGCAGGAAATTCTGCTATGGTGCTATTAATTAATTAATAACAGCTGTGCTCATAAACATACATTCAAAGAGGAAGTGGCAAGAGGGAGATGAAGCAGCAACTTTGATATCAACACACACTTAATTCCTTGATTAGAGAAAGGAGTTTAGCTAAGTTTAGAATAATGAACAAAGGAAAGTGTTCTTGACTAGGTTTGTGGCACATGTTTTTTCAGTCCCTCACTGAGGACCGTCTATGTCCTACAACCAACTTTATGTCACCCAAAATACATCAGATTGGTGTCTGAAATAGACCCAGCCTGGAAACCCAGTAAGTCATTATGACTGTTAAAATGAGTGCAGTAAAATATGCCACATGACAAGCACATTATTTAGAATGCAAAAAAAAAACACAATAATAACAGAGGCATCATATTTTAAGCAGACTAGCCAGCAAATAGCATACACACACACACACACACACACACACACACACACACACACATTAACCCATTAACACTCAAGGAACGTGGAGTCACTTGTCATGTCATGTTAATCTTTGGGCTTGACAAAGGCAAGAAAAACAGATTTGTTTTACACAGCAGAGGTTAATTTTTAGTAAATTAAAAGCTCTTTCGTGTGACTTGTTGGTGTCTACGCATGTAAAAACGCCTGGTAAACTACTTACCTCAATAAGCCATGGCTTGAGCTTGTCATCAATAATGATGTCATACCCATAACACTCAAAACAGTGCTTGTCATTGTTCATCACAGGCTGGGAGAGAGAAAAAAACAGACAATGAATTAGGAAGAGGAATTGACCTACATCGTCAGAGATTATGATCTATTGGGCTGTAAATCGGTAGAGAGGACCATGAGTTTGCGCTGTTTTCAGTGTTTTTTTCCGTAATTTTAAGCCAAGGAAGTGTGTCTGTCAGTCGGGGAGGGAGGACGGCGAGGTAGTGGTGTTTTTAGCGACTGTTGCCGTAATTTTAAGACAAGATAGGGTGGTTGTCAGTCGGGTACAGAGCTCCGCGTGAGCACGGACTTTTATGACTGTCAACATAGCCAGCATCTAACGTTAGCTACTCCGCTGTGCTGCAGAGTAATGTCTGGCTATGTAAGACTAGTGTCTAGCAACATTGATGCTGTGTTCTCAACCTGGCAACCTCCGTGAACTACGAGTCTGGGGTGGAGGGGGCGGGGGAGACGCCTCTGTCCAGTATTTTGAATTTGGACTGCAGTATGGTCAATATCTGCTAAACTAAAACAGCTTGTGGTGGACTCAGAGAAACAGGATATAACACAAAGTTGTAGCCTTGACAAGTAGACAGTGCTTCAAATATAGATGTTGCTATTGGACAACATGTTCATAACACAGTTAAAAGGAATTCCTTCGAGCCGGATTTGAACCAGCGACCTAAGGATGCCTGGTATTGCCACTACAGTCCTCCGCTCTACCAACTGAGCTATCGAAGGGAGCCAAAGCACACACATTCACTAGTAGGACCATCTCTACTAACACCATATTGACAAGTATATAGTATATAGTGAATACCTTCTTATGAGAAACAAGTTGTCTTCACTGAGAGATTATAATATTATTTTTATAATTATTTTTTATTTTTACAGACGACTAAGAGAGAGATTCGACGCATGGTGCAATGACAATCACCTGAAGGTTAATATCTGCGAAACTAAAACAGCTTGTGGTGGACTTTCAGAGGAACAGGATATAACACAAAGTTGTAGCCTTGACAGTAGACAGAGCTTCAAATATACACTCACCTAAAGGATTATTCGGAACACCATACTAATACCGTGTTTGACCCCCTTTTGCCTTCAGAACTGCCTTAATTCTTTGTGGCATTGATTCAACAAGGTCCTGGAAGCATTCTTTACAAATGTTGGCCCATATTGATAGGATAGCATCCCCCACACCATTACACCACCACCACCACCAGCCTGGCCAGTGGTAACAAGGCATGACGGATCCTTGTTCTCATTCTGTTTACGCCAAATTCTGACTCTACCATCTAAATGTCTCAACAGAAATCGAGATTCATCAGACCAGGCAACATTTTTCCAGTCTTCAACTGTCCAATTTTGGTGAGCTCATGCAAATTGTAGCCTCATTTTCCTATTTTTAGTGGAGATGAGTGGTACCCGGTGGGGTCTTCTGCTGGTGTAGCCCATCCGCCTCAAGGTTGTGCGTGTTGTGGCTTCACAAATGCTTTGCCGCATACCTCGGTTGTAACGAGTGGTTATTTGAGTCAAAGTTGATCTTCTATCAGCTTGAATCACTCGGCCCATTCTCCTCTAACTTCTAGCATCAACAAGGCATTTTCGCCCACAGGACTGCCGCATACTGGATGTTTTTCCTTTTTCAGACCATTCTTTGTAAATCCTAGAAATGGTTGTGTGTGAAAATCCCAGTAACTGAGCAGATTGTGAAATACTCAGACCAGCCCGTCTGGCACCAACAACCATGCCACGCTCAAAATTTCTTAGATCACCTTTCTTTCCCATTCTGACATTCAGTTCGGAGTTCAGGAGATTGTCTTGACCAAGACCACACCCCTAAATGCATTGAAGCAGCTGCCATGTGATTGGTTGATCAGATAATTGCATTAACGAGAAATTTAACAGGTGTTCCTAATAATTCTTTAGGTGAGTGTAAATGTTGCTTTTGGACAACATGTTCCATAATACAGTTAAAAGCCACTCCTTCGAGCCGGATTTGAACCAGCGACCTAAGGATGCCTGGTATTACCACTACAGTCCTCCGCTCTACCAACTGAGCTATCGAAGGGAGTCAAAGGACATACATTCACTAGTAGGACCATCTCTACTATCTGTGATTACCAGGTGTTTATCACCTATGGTTGGAGCCTCACAAATAATATCATAACATGAACTCCTTTGAAATGGAGCCAAGTCAGCTACAGTCAGTCTAACTATCCTAATATATTGGGAATGGTGCTATTGCACAACATGGTACGTACGGACCAAAAGGCCGGAGTGTGGACTGGTAGCTGGAGAGGTGCCAGTTCACCTCCTGGGCACTGCCAAGGTGCTCTTGAGCAAGGCACCAAACCCCCAACTGCTGGGGGCGCCTGTCCAGCAATCGCAGCCTCGTCACTCTGACATTTGTGCTCTGTCCATTTGTGCATGTATAGGTCCTGAGCATGTGTGTGTATTTCAGGCCTGTGTGTTCTAACAACAGAGAGAGAAAACATTTTTATTTCCCCCCCGGGGATCAATAAAGTATAAAAATATTATTATTAATTATGTTCCACAACACACAGTTAAAAGTCAATAAAGAAGTGGCTGCAAAGAAGCTAAACATTCTAAAATGTGGATGCTTCACACACATCTTCAACTGGGCAGCACAGAAGATCTACACAATCACCACAGCTTCAAGGTGGGCACACAACACTGATTAATGTCACCTATTCAGTCGACTAGTCTATATCCACGACGTTCCACTTCCAGAATTGCTCCGTTGCCGACGGAAATTCTGCCGGATTTCACTCATTTAGGGTGGATATCCGTCAACTTGGGCTTTCTTTGTGTTGGCATTTTAAACTCCGGTCGATTTATGAGGACAATGGTTAACCTTTTCTCAGATCTCTGCAGGGTAAATCTAGACAGCTAGCTAGACTATCTGTCCAATCTGAGTTTTCTGTTTTGCACGACTAAAACAACCTTTGAATGTACACATGTTCCACCAAAAGAAGTACCTGAGGCTATTTTGCAGAGGCGCTGTTGCTCCGTACGGCGCTTAGTGCCGCCCAAGACGATTGGTTCTCGAGTGGTGTTATGTTCCATAACACAGCTAAAAGCCACGCCTTCAAGCCTGATCTGAACCAGCGACCTAAGGATGCCTGGTATTACCACTACAGTCCTCCGCTCTACCAACTGAGCTATCGAAGGGAGTAACATCATCATAATGCATTAGTAGGACCATTTCTACTAACTGTGACTACCAGCTACTTATCACCAACAGTCATACTGTCACAAATCATATCATGACAAAAACTCTTTTGAAATGTAGTCAAGTCAGAGGCAAAGATTTCCCTGCAGCTACATGAGTAGAACTATCAATATAGTGGGGAGGTGCTATTGCAACATGTTCCACATCACACAGTTAAATATCACTCCTAAAGATGTCTAGTATTTCCACTACAGGCACTGAGTTTATTAT
The DNA here is from genome assembly GCF_008315115.2 of Sander lucioperca. Lineage (NCBI taxonomy): Eukaryota > Metazoa > Chordata > Actinopteri > Perciformes > Percidae > Sander > Sander lucioperca. Next base: position 7,807,266 of record NC_050192.1, on the reverse strand, counting down.
AAGTGCCATCATTTGGTCAAACGTCCTAAAAATTATTGTAATTCTGTGATGTCAGTAAGCATGTAGGTGTATTGGTCACATATTCAATTTTGGAAATAAAAAGATTCTTACAGCCACGGCCTTCAGTGACTGCACCACGATCCAGTGGATCTGGTCAAACAGTCGGCTGGTCACCTCCTTCCCTCTGGTGCTCTCTAGGTACAAACGGAGGTTACTGACCGTCCACTTGCCTCCATGGACGTGGTTGTAGTCATCCTGTGTTAAAGGTACACAATCTAACTAGATATTGAAATTTGTTTTTTTTTCCCGCATGGAGTTCTGTTGCAAGAAGATGTACAGCTTTGAGAGGAATATTATTACCTGAAATCTATCAGTCAGTGTATTTGGATCTAGTTAGCATCAATTTGTAAAACTATAAATGTGGCCAATAACACTTGAAAAATATAACCTGCTTCAATTTAAAGAGGCAATCCGCAGATTTCACACACGAACATCAGTAAACTCGTCATGAGGAGAAGTATTGACCCTGTGAAAACAGTTCACAGACAGAAAGCCTATATTACAAATTTGAGGCATGGAGGGTATTTACCATTTAGGGAGGGTCTAATGACTATTAATTTGTGGGAAGGAAACATAGGGTGCAGGAGATTGACCCATAATTGGGAAGTCAGGAAGTCTGGATATTGCGGCCACTGCTGCTTCATGACACTTTATGATGCAATGCAAGTGCAATACTGAATTGGCGGAATACCCCTTTAAAACAAAATGCTCTATTAGTAATACCTACTAGCCATACAAGACAAGATGCAGACTTACCCCATGTTTTTGGATGGCCACATTAGTGAGGTGAACAAACATGTTTTCCAGTTCACTGGTGCTGGGTGTGTACTTGACTGTGCAGAACCTACAGAAGCCGAGCTTGTACCTAAGGATCAAACCACAGAGAGGGTTCAATCAGGGCCGCAACAAACGATTAGTGTCATTTTTGATTTAGCTGCCTGCTGTTTTCTCAATAAATAATTTCGTTTACAACATGTCTTCGAATTGTTTATTCGACCGACAGTCCAAAACCAAAATATATTCAGTTTACTTGTATATACTACAAAGAAAATCATCAAAGTCTCAATTATTAATACTTGCCAATAATTTTCTGTCCATCAACTAATAAATCAAGCTAAACTATTCGTTGCTCTTTTAGACTCAATAAGCAAGTTTAATAACAGAATATTGGACAAAAATAATAATGGCTACACAAGGTTTTCTACAATGGCATTTATTTATTACTAAAATCTTTACTGAATGAATAAGTCATGGCAAAACTGTTGATTTGATTACAGACAAATGCTATAGCAAACCAGCTGTATTCTGTTACATGTAGATAATAATATATTGCCTCTAAATGGTGCTAATATTCAACGTAAAAAAGCATAGAAATTCAGTGCTTACATATAGCATTTCAGAGGCCGATATGTGGTCACTAGAACGTAGAGACGCAGGTCAAACTTCTTCCCTCCTATCAGCAGAGGATTGTCAATGTACAGGGAGATGACATAGGCCTCCTTGCCACTAGATGCTGCTACAAACCTGGGAGCAGAAAGCAAGAAGCCAAACATCAGCAAATCACAAACGAGCATTACCTGTTTAGGATGTTTACTTGGGAATCAAATGCTCATAGGATAGATTATACAGGCCGTCATGTTCAAATACATTCAAAATATTTTACTATTGATGCTCTTTGGTTCATTTTTATTAAAAGATAAAGAAGGAAGAGAATATACGGCACCATGCAAATCTGTGTAAAGAGTAACCCTCCTCACAGGAAGTGTTATGACGATGTCTTCAGTAACTCACGTGGAGGTGCGGCTGTCTCTGGACCACTTTTTGATCTGGGATAGTTTATTGATGAGGAAAATGCCTTTGCCCTGAGCTTTCCCGCAGGGCTTCATGATCCAAGTGCTGGACGGGTTCTTGCGGTACTCCTCCACAAAGAGATTATAATCGGCGGGGAGCATGAACGTCACAGGAACAAAATCTGCATGAAATATAGAGCAAATAGTTAAACATATACAGCTTTGTGAGGAAAAGAATGTGTGCATTTCTACGCTCTAATGGTTACCTAAATAAAGGTATTTCCCGTTCTCGTCCTTCTCTGCTAGCGGACTGCTTTCCTTCTCAAGCTCCTTGCGGTAGCGTTTGATGTTCTTGATCATTAGGTCCTTCCTGGTCAGCTCGTAGTGGTTGGGGAAGTGGTTAACCATCTGCTCATCTGACAGGCGGTAGCCGGTGTCCACGCTGAACACATTTCGGATGGTCTGGACGCTCATCCTACATGTGGGTACAAATGAACCTGTATTACGGTGATCTGAAGGGTCTGGGGTCCAGAAATAAGCTAGGTAATTTAATTATAACTCAAATATTGACATTCATAGGATCAACATGCACTCTATTTGCGGCATTTGAAATTTGAAAGTCATCAAGTAAAAAGTAGATATGGTACTTGCACTTTACCAGAATATTTGTAATTTATGCTAGAGTCATATATTGTACTTTTTAGATTAATATTTATAATAAACATATGAAAAAATTATAAAATACAAATACAATACATTTAAAAAAAAAAAAATAAAACCAGTGGTTTCCAATCTATTTGGCTTGTGTGACACTTTAAAATAAAGCGGTGTCCAGTAGGCCTGCATGATTCGGGGGAAAATATGAATCACGATTTTTTAGCTTAGAATTGATATCACGATTCTCTGCCACGATTTTTTTCTCACGAAGTGTAATGTTTATTGCACACATGACAACACAAAACAAATTGGCAGTACCAAACATAGATTTTTTTTTGGCACCTATAGCACATTGTGCATCACCACAAGCCTGTAAACATAGAGGCTTCAATGAATAAAGAAAATAAAGTACATACTGGCCATTTAAGTACAGTAGGCTACCAAAAATAGTGACATATAACACATTGAACGAAAAAGGGCCCTGATACAGGCTCTATCTGAACTCCTTGAACATGTCTTTACATAATATCAATGTCAAATGCTTTCAATAAATTAATTGAAGGAGACAAAAGAAGAAAAAAAAATCGCGAACAGGGCTGAATCGAGATCGCGATTTTATAAAGATTTATCGTGCAGGCCTAGTGTCCAGTTGGGGAACCATTGTCACGTTTCAGATGTCTGTGAGTTGATAGGAGTTTAACCATAGAGACGTTTTGGATGGTGTAATTTAAATGACTCTACAAGTCCCAAAGACACTATTATTGCCACATCAAATATAAAAAAAAAAGATTAGAAAAGGTCCAAAAAAGTAAAATTTGTATAGAAGATGTTTGTTTTTACTTCTTCCCTACCTAAAACTGTTGTGGTGGACTTTCAGAGGAACAGGATAGAACACAAAGTTGTTACCTTGACAGTAGACAGTGATTCAAATATACAGTAGATGTTGCTTTTGGACAACATGTTCCATAACAGAGTTAAAAGCCATTCCTTCGAGCCAGATTTGAACAAGCGACCTAAGGATGCCTGGTATTACCACTACAGTCCTCTGCTCTACCAACTGAGCTATCGAAGGGAGTCAAGTCAGACTGATACATCAGTAGGACCATTTCTACTAACTGTGACTACCAGCTATTTATCACCAATGCTTGTACTGTCACAGATGATATCATGACACAAACTCTTTTGAAATGTAGTCAAGTCAGAGGCAAAGATTTCCCTGCAGCTACATGAGTAGAACTATCAATATAGTGGGGGAGGAGCTAGCTCTGCATCCTAGTGACAATTAACCTACTAAGTGCCCCCCCCCTCCCCCCCGAACAATTTGCACTACCCTATCCCACCCATACTGTTCTATTTATTTATTTACAAATGTACATACTGTAATTACACCTATACATAACCATATTCTACTGCGCTTTATACTATTCATCCTGCACATACACTTATTCTTACTACTCTTATAATGTTACCACACTGCACATAGCTGTACATACTGTAGCCTACATATCTGTCATATGGTTCATATAGAATATCCATATTTATTCTGTTTTTCTTATAATATATTCTGCTAATTCACTGCATATATCTATATTATTCTTACTACTATTATAATGTCATTGCTACTACATTGCACATATCTGTACATGTTGTTCATACATTGTTCATATTAGATAGCCATATTTATTCTGCTCTAGAGATCGCGATTTTATAAAGATTTATCGTGCAGGCCTAGTGTCCAGTTGGAGAACCACTGTCACGTTTCAGATGTCTGTGAATTGATAGGAGTTTAACCATAGACCATAGAGACGTCTTGGATGGTGTCATTTAAATGACTCTACAAGTCCCAAAGATACTATTATTGCCACATCAAATATATATATATATATATATAAAGATTACAAAAGGTCCAAAAAAGTAAAATTTGTATAGCAGAGGTTCGTTTTTACTTCTTCCCTACCTTATAAATTATCTCATGACTCTTGTGACCATTTGGATGGGCCCCAAAGCCAAAGTTGGCAACCACTTAACTGATTTTAAAGTAGGATTTTTAATGCAGGACCTTTGCTTGTGTTTTAAATTGTGGTATTCGTACTTTTACTAAAGCAAAGAATGAGTACTTTTTCCACTACTGCCTATGGTGCTTGCAGAGTACAGTGTCCAAGGATTGAAGAGTCAGGTGTAATGTGGATAAGATGTAAACCTACCAGTAGAAATTCCAGTCGTCGTTTTCTGTAACTTGAACCCATTCCCTCTTTTCAAAGTTGTTGATGAGCACTGATTTCTCAATATCGGTCACCCACTTCACCTTACCGGCCATGGTGCCTCCCACTAGGGTGGAGCACAAAACAGGTAAACAGATAGAAACGGATAGGATTTATGATAATACAATGCACAAGGGAAGAGAGAAAAAAAAACGTGCATGCAGCTACCATGCACCAAAGCAGTCACCTACCTACAAATCAATGTCAGGAAACAGCCAGTCATCAGCATCAGCTAGCCGCCGGGCTGGCTCTGTTAGCAGGCTGCTGAATCCTCCCAGGACTGCTGCAGAGGCTGGGCGGACATCACCCAGTCAGTGATGCAATCTCACCAGACTGTCATTAGCTAGCTAAACTCATAGCGAGACACAGCGACAGTTTGTTAGCATCATTGATAGCTCCAGCGAACATCAAATAATAAGTGCTTCCATGTTAGCGGTTTTATTGCTAAACAAGCTACATGTATTGATCCCGGCGTCGTGAAGCTGGACACAGTGACGAAAAGCCCACCACGGTCAAACTACTCTTCACAATAAAAGTCTTAGTTATTGAAATGTAATATAATATATGTTAACATATATATATATATTCAACTAATTATAATGTAAAGGGTAGCTAATTCTAGAACAAGAAATTCCTCTTGAACATGTTACGACGTCGGTATGGGCTTGGTCCTTCCGGGAGAATAACCTAGCAACGGAGGACGCAGTGATGTCATTACAGGATGTCATT